>NC_135759.1:9032834-9085050 GCF_052425735.1 Oculina patagonica
GAGGCAATACTATTGTTAGGATGTGGTTGATGAATAGTATTTTAATGGAAGGTTATTCATAGCAGCGCTCCCTTAACTTTCTGTCGCTATTTCAAAATATCATCTACTTAAAAAACGCATTGATTTAACCTGAGCTGGGTGTAACAATTTGAACAACTTAAGACATGTAAAAGCACGTGATCATCAGTCTGCACTGTGACGTGGGAATAACTGGAAAAAAAGTTTAGCTTACCTTTGCAAGTATGAAGGTTCCCTAGTACTAGTGCGCTCAACGGAAGATGACACTTTTCACAGGTAGGAGACAATTCGACACTAAACAATCCATAAGTAATATTGACATTATATCCAGTACAGTTAATACTGCCATTGATACACGAACAATACACACAGGAGCTGTTCATCCACGTCTCCCCATTCTTACGCAAGTTCCCGCTGATATCCATACAAAAAGGCTCATTTAGTAATTGGCAAGTTACGAGATTTGGGTCAGTGCAGGTACAGTTAGTTGTCGAGTTTGCGAGCCATCGGTCCCCGGGCTGTCTTTGGTTTCGATGGTGATCAAGGCACGCCATAACCCCTTAAGAGCATTCAATAGAAGAAGGAGCAGCGCAAATAAAAACAAAATGTTACAGTCAATTAATAATAGTAGTAAGTCAGGTTACCCGTATTTTAATTAAATAAAGTGACAATGAAGCCTTGCCTATGGTGGGTTGGGGGATGGAAGTTGAGGTTTGGGCTGAAAATAGAAGAAAAGGAAAAGAGGTGTAACGTTTAGAAATATTCATAAATTCAAAATTAATTTAACTGCGCTAATACTCGATTGAGCGACTGGAGTGCTTTCTAAAAGGAGTGGCGCTTATTAAACGGGCGATCGGTTAACGAGAAGGCACTCATTAAATGGCTGGACTGTGTGAAGGTTCAGTTTAGTTCATTTTGTAAAATTTTGCCCGATCCTTTGTTAGCAAAGAAATTGATTTCATGGATATTAATGACAAAACGTAAAAATTTAGTGCAACAAATATGTCTCCCGGGCGTTACAGTGCGAATACTCGAACCGGGACAGTTTGAACAAAGTTAACCAATCGCAGCGATAATTGATAACAATGGATGGCGACCTTTTTCGTTAGCGGACCAATGACGTTTAAGAATTGAAACAATAAGTTTACAACAAAATTTGAAAACTCAGCAACGTTGCTAATAGATGCGGACCTCTCAGGAAACCCTTCTTTCTTTTGATTGGTTAGTTTTGATCCCAAATTTGAAATGATTTTTTCGTTTTGTTTCGAAACGGTTAAAAAGTTTTCGTTTCGAGTGCAAAAATATTCCGTAAAATGGCTTTTGTCAAAAATATTCATCTCATGATCAGATTTAATCGTGAAGGGGGAATATATGACAATGGTCGCCGACATTCGCAGTTGTTACGAGAGCGGGTTTTAGACCTGCAACACACCGGAATGAATCAACAGTTAATCGCGACTGAGGTCAAGAGTAGCCGGCACTTTGTTAGAAACGATTTGAGGGATTATGATTTGAACAATTCGTCTATGCCCAGAAGGTGAGCAACACCTCCACGATCAAAAATGGTCGGAGCTGTCGTTGAACATTTCGAAATTGAGAAACTATGTAAGCCCAGCATAAGTAGAGCGGAAAGGCTAACTGCGAAAATTATTCGAGGCGTTGCAGTTTAGTCGATTTTTACAACGCAGAGTTTGGTTAGAGCCATATAATGTTGTAAAAGTGAAGGTCAATAAAGGTTTGTTTTATTCGAATTTATATGCTAACGCCTCATCTATATTTTCGTCACAAGACCGAACTTGATCAAGGCGGAAAAATATTTCAAGCCCTAACAATTTAGATGTAACTCGAAAGCTCGAAGACCGCCGTAAGAACCTTCAGATGTTCTTAAAAATTTAGGATCGAAACTAACCAATCAAAAGAAAGAAGGGTTTCCTGAGAGGTCCGCATCTATTTGCAACGTTGCTGAGTTTTCAAATTTTGTTGTAAACTTATTGTTTCAATTCTTAAACGTCATTGGTCCGCTAACGAAAAAGGTCGCCATCCATTGTTATCAATTATCGCTGCAATTGGTTAACTTTGTTCAAACTGTCCCGGTTCAAGTATTTGCACTGTAATTCAAAGTTACTTATAAACAAGAAAACTGTTCAGTATAGTCGTTCTTCAAAACCGATAACGCAATCTTCTTCATCTTGGTCTTTCCGTACCTTCTTTTGTATTTGCTTTGTTAATACATGTGCGTGATAAGATGTACCTTCGTACTCACTGTTTTAATGTAGTTCCATCATAGAAAGATAAGTCAAGAAATTTACAATACCAGTTCTTTCTAAGAATGTGAGCAGTTCAGAAATAAAATAAAAAATAAGAAAAATAAAGCACATATGATCTAAAAGTATTCTTAATCCCCTGTAATTGAATAAGAACATAAATTGTGGCTCTGTTATTATTACTCGTGGTAGTTTGGGAGAACTCGAAAACGTTGTGGAAACACTCGCCTATCGGCCCCGTTCCCACAGCATTTCTCGTTCTCCCAGACTTCCACTCGTGTTTCTGTAACTCGATAGAAACACGGAACATGTTTGCAATTTCTTTAAGAAAATAGCACAGAGAAAAAAAAATCGCAAAAAAACTGCAAATTTTAAATTTTGGATCAACAACTCGGAATGCCTAGAAAATTTTGGGCACATTTTTTAGCCTAAGGAAAATACTGGAACACAGCAATATCAAGTAAGCAAAAAGCTGGCAGACAATAACTCGAAACAAAAGTATTTTTTTATTCTTTCTATTATTTTTTTCTACTTCACACTTTTTACCGGATAGTTCCTTATTTGTCAAAGATTACAGACTGACAATCGAAATGAAAGCTCATAATTTGAAACGACTTAACCGGCCATAGAACGTTTTTAAATTTGTTATTAAAGTATATAAGAAAGACTTGCCAGCTACAACTTTAAAACCGCTTTAGCTACAGTCTTTTCAGTCGTACTCTCTTTTAGTTTAGACATTTCACACGTGCCACCAGAGGAAGAAACATTTACGCTAACTTTTGGATTCGGCAATCCGAGGTTCCATAAGGCTTTGCTTCTTCATCTCCCCCGTCCCCCGTCCTCACCCTCCCTTCCTGATGATTAAAGCTGCCAAAACGTTGGAAGAACATAACAAGCCTTCTTTGCAAAATTGCGAGTAAAGCTCCATGCATGTAGGGGTGGCTTCACCCCCTCCCCCCCCCCCCCCCCCTCCCCTGATACGTCCAAAAGTAAAGCTAAAGAAACGAGGTTTGAAATGAGTTACCTTTCATGTAGGTTAACAAGGCGATAGTCACGAATCCAAAAATCTGAATTGCCTCCTTACCCATTGCTGTTTTTACTTTCATTTAGAAATACTCTGTGAAAACAAATAATAATCATAATTATAAAAATATGCCGATTAACAATTAGTCTTAAAGTAAAGGCTAAGGGGATTTTACAGGTCTGTGTTTAGGTGATCACATATACTAAGATGATCTTCAAAAAGAGCAGTCGAAAAGGAGAGGCATCCAATTTAAACGTCATGCAAATAAAATGCGTCTATGGAAAGTACGTGCTAGAAGTCTTCCAATGCAATGCGATTTTGCTTGACCATACAATTTTCATAATTTCGATGATATCGAAAATGACGGGGCCTGACTAGGGTCCTTTAAAGTACTAGTACCACAATGGAAACAAAAATTCTCGTAGTTGGGAAAAACGAGAAGAAAGAAAAAGAAAAGAAAACAATGGAATAAAAATATAAAGTATTGCCATATTATCGCTAAAAGTAGATTACTGCACGCCCTGATTAATGGGGAACTGTACAAAACACGTTCAAAACCATAGTACTAGTGAAGTTTCTAAAACAACAAAAATCTGGCAAAAACAAACGGTTTTCGTGCTTTTTTGCCAACATTCTTCTCTAGCCTCTATTTTTAATTTAAATTTTTGACCTAGTTGTTTCACATTGTACCAAACTATGACACGCAAAAAAAGCTCTTAAAGTTCCTTACTTTTACGAAAATCAAAGCGCTTTGGTAAAAAATGCATTTTTTGTAAAATTATTACCCACGGTCAATGTATTAAAAACTTGCAAATTTCCGCTGTATTTGAACTAACAGAAGCAAAATGTTGATGTAAATTTCCACCAGCATTTTACTGACAGAAAGAACATGTCGATGGAAATTTCCTCTGACATTTTAATGACAGAGTCATATTGACGATGAAAATGTCGGTGAAAATTTTCACTGACATTTTCTCTCTGTTAGTAAAATGTCGGTGGAAATTATTCCGTCTCTAGACGCCAAATGTCTGTTGAAATTTTCCACCGACATTTTGCCTCAAGACCTAAACAAAAGAGGATTTACTCTTTAATTAATGCTGAAAATTTCAGTAGCTGTTCATTCATTCCTTGCAAAAATTTTGATATGTCAACCATGTGTCAATGATATTTGACGTTGCCATGGCAGCGTCATGATAACAGGCAAGTCTGGCCAAAAATCGTCATTTTTTACATTTTTGTTATTTTTTCCCATTTTTTGAGACATAATTGTAAGATTTGTTTATTTTTACATCCATTAGCATTCTGGCATGATTTTACATCAAATTGTTATTTTCCGACTTTCTAAGAAAATGGTGAAATCCAAGATGACGGCTCTAATGACGTCACATGACGTCATGTGACGTTACAGCCATTAAAAATTATGTCATCTTGTAGAGTAAGCAAAGGGCTTTCGACTCAATGCAAAATAATTTCGCTGTGCCTTAATAGAACGAAAACCCTGGGGAGGGGGTTCCATATACCCCCCCCCCCCCCCTTGTATGATGGTGAGGGTGTGAGTTTGCTTGTACGTCCGAGAGGTAATAAAAATAAGCAGTTACAGAACAGGCTAAGGTTTTTCTTACCAGTTGAGAACGTTCTGGTCGTTAGTTAAACGTGGGTTAATGACGCCGAGGCAACGTGTTCCTAAAACTTCCTTCCGATATTTTGTTATCAACATTTTGTTTATATTTTGCGGTAAATGAAAATGTTCGCCGATATTTCGTCTATTTCAGTAAAATGTCAGTGGATATGTCAGCTGCATGACATTGGCCGTTTGGCAGCAGAATCCTGGTGGAAATTTCAATTGATATTGGCTTTCTTTGAGAAATATGTCGGTGAAAACTTCCACGGACATTTTCCGTCTGAAGGCAAACTATCGGTTGAAATTTTCACCGACATTTTTGCGTCTGGAGGCAGAATGTCAGTGGAAATTTTAAACGACATTTGCCATCTGGCAGTAAATAACAATATAAATTGTAATGTCCAATTCCAATAAAGCATCCTGAAAATAATTTGATCGTTATATGCAAATCTTACCCCAAAAAATTCTCTTTGGCAAAAATCAGCGATCGAAGATGGTTTTTCTGCCAGAAGAAAATTAAATTTTCATTTTTTGGCAAAATCTCCCTACAAAACATGGGTATTGTAAGATTTTTTTTTCGTTTTGGTCAAATAGAATCGCAAGGTGTTTAATTTTTGTCAAACCAATGTGGCAAAAATAAGACTTTTAAGGCACGTTTTACATACGGCATTACCAATGTAAAATATGGCCATTTTAGCACTAACGCTTAGTTTTCTGGCCTGGTGGAGTTTTTGACTTGAGTATAGTATAGTTATATTATTAACGATCACAAAACAGTCTAGAACTGCCAACTTTTGCCAAAATATAATCCATTTTGGTAAAAATTTGGGTAAAAAGATCATTTTTCGATAATAAATGGCATTTTAGAAAATCGCGTATGGTTTTAGAACATGTTAAAAGCTCTTAAAGATAACTAGCGAATGTATTGTGATATTGATCTCGATTGATCGCCCCGGTTCTAACTTTCTTGTGGCAGTATAAAGTTTCAGAGCGCCTTTAGGTGGATAATGAAAGTGCTGTTTTTCCTTGCACTGATACTTCAGTTAGAATATAGATATACAGATAAACACAATCCTACTAATCCTGGTCTTAGGCTCTAGCCCTTGGACATAAATTGCTTGTAGAGCTGAACATTTGGCGAACAACTTTTAAAGGAAAACGCGTCGTTGCCCCCGCTCGTTCAACGCTTATCGTTTTAAATTGTGCGGACCTTAAAATATTGACACGTGTTTAGTTTTCATTCCGTTCTGGCAAAATTTCGCAATAACGTTCTGGCAAAATTTCAACAGCAAAACCTGTCTTGTTCCGATTTTTATTATAAGGGTAAAAACAGTTATCCATGCATGAAGGGATGGTTTTAATCCCGATTTGAAAGAATATGAAATTGGCCCTAGAACCCTTAATACAAAAGATATTACTAAAAATTCACACCTTTACTTACCAATTGAAGTGATGGTTTCGTACAATTACTGCTGAGGAAATTAAAACGTCGACCACACCGTTATGTTGAATTCGCTTTGTAGAAAAACAAAATATAATTTATTTATATAAGATATCAAGGCATTCGATCATTGGTTGGCATATAATTACTTCTCCGAGTTACAATTTATAACGTTGATAATAGCTAATTACTTCTTAAAACACTGGATATCGTGCAATATCAGTTTTAAGTGGAAAGCTAAGTTGGATAAATGAGTGTTGGATAAAAGGCTAAGTTGGATGCAAAATATAATTAATATAAGATATTGTGACATTCGGTCATTGGTTGGCGTATGATTATTTCTCCGAGTTACAATTTATGACGTTGATAATAGCTAATTACTTCTTGGAGCACTGAATATCGTGCAATATTAGTTTTATTAAAGTTAATGGAAAGCTAAGTTGGATAAAAAGGAGCCTATTCAACCGTTTTTGTGTGTTTTGTTTTTTTAGGCGGCTTGTCTAATAAGATCGTAGAGGAAGAATTCTTTATAATGAATGAATGCAAAGTAAAAAACATGCCAAGAGTCATACGTATGGACTTACAATTTCATGTATCTTACTGTTATAAAACCAATTACAAACTGTAGATGAGGTGTGAAGCCACAATACAACCCACTCTCAAATGTGACAGTGGCTAATAGTAATGTGGGCTGACCTAAACCTTTTAGGTCCACCTGTTCTGAGAAAACTTCACCCGAAAAGTTAAACAGTTTCATAATGGACATTGATGTGGTACAACAGTCAATTTTGCAGATACGGTTGCCATGTTGATTCTGCCAGGGTATCCTATAATATTTAACAAAATTATTTAAATTTTTTATTATAGTAATTGTAAAATTATCACAATAAAAATTTTTACCTGGGCATCCTATAATATTTAACAAATTGTTTATATTTTTCATAATAGTAATTGCAAAATTATCACAATAAAAGAATAAGTCATGGAATAATCTAGACAGTGTGTACGCAATCTAATAACTGGTTACTCTTTATTATAAATGACCTGGGGGCAAAATTTATATCGTTGCCGTATTCGCAAAATGACCATGAATGATTCTGGTCCTTACTCGCAAAATTGCAACAATAGATAAACAAAGTTTAGTCAGGTACTTCAGATCGTTAGAATTGTCAGGGACTTTATTCCATTTTTGGTGCAGTTTATGTATGTATATATCGTTATTTTTTATAGTAAGTTATGCAATACAGATCTTCTTAAAAAAAAAAAAAATAAAAAAGAATACAATAATATTAGAATCGAATCAAGCCTAAGTTAAGGATATTATTAAGGCCTGGCTAAACTAGGAAACATTATTGCTGACGCAAATGTTTCCCAGTTTAGCCACGCGGGAAACATATGTTGCGGAAACAAATTTTGCCTCACGAAAGTAAAAAAATGTTTTTGCCTCAAGTCAAAAACAATTTTGCTTCCCGGACTCAAATTTTGCTTCCGAAACATATGTTGCCCAGTTTAGCCACCATGGAGACAATGTAGACTAGTTTATGCGCATGCGTGACAGTTTGCTCCCGGAACATTGTTTTCTAGTTTAGCCACCCGGGCAGCAAAACATTTTCCTTGCTTTCCGCTAATTTAGCCACATAGGAAACATGACAAGGAACAGTGTTTCCGCAACAATGTTTCCTAGTTTAGCCACCCGGGCAGCAAAACATTTTCCTTGCTTTCCGCTAATTTAGCCACATAGGAAACATCTTTAGAATTCTCGCGTCGCCTTTGCTATTCCAACCGTTTAAAGGTAACATACAATAAATAGTAAATATATCATCCTGTGACATCCATTTGTTTAAAAATCGCGAGTTCTTTTTCCTGATCCTGCGAGTTTATTGTTAAAGTTCAGATCTGTTATTCGTGCAATATCTGCTTAAGTTATTTATAAAAGGAAAACGCAAACACAGCTCATGAATTCAAAAGTAAACGCATTAAAACTTTACGTTCTCACTGCTCACAATGAATAAAAATGCTTGGATTGCTGAGGTCAACGTTCTACTCGATTCTACTGCAAACACGAATTGTAATTTTACGTATTATACGCCATTACCTTGCGTATTTGAAGTTCTTTCATTTGAAATTTCAAATAAAATATTAACTCGTTTCGAATAATGGATCTAAAACACGTAACGTTGAATTTAAAGGCAAAAATATAATGAAGATTGGCACCGTCTCATATTCCTTTCCCCATATATCGGTAAGTTGTATGTCTCACATAAAAAAGTGAATTTTTGTTTGAAATACATATATTTTGTTTAATTATTATCAGGGAAATTGTAAATAGAAATGACTTGACTAGATAGCAAGGTGGGCACGCAAACACCTGCGTTAACCATTTTCTACGCCCTTTTCTCTTTTTTATGACCTTATACTCGATTTCCTCTCAAAAAGAGAGAGTACTTGTACTTTTCAGCACAAAAAAAAGTAGTAAATAATAAAGATGGTAAATTGTAAGCTCGGTAATAAATAATAAAGATAAGATGTTCTACATGACACGAGCATGGGACAAAGAAAAATTCTGAGTCCCCGACGGGAATCGAACCCATGGCCTCGGGTTCGATTCCCGTCGGGGACTCAGAATTTTTCTTTGTCCCATGCTCGTGTCATGTAGAACATCTTATCTTTATTATTTATTACCGAGCTTAAAATTTACCATCTTTATTATTTACTACAAAACTTGATAAATTCGACATTGCTGATCCTAGCAGTATGCAGGACGCGTGTCACATATCAACCTGGTAAAATGGCCCAGCTCACAACGAGTCTCTCGTAGCTCAGTTGGTAAGAGCGCCCAACCGGTATCTGGGAGGCCATGGGTTCGATTCCCGTCGGGGACTCAGAATTTTTCTTTGTCCCATGCTCGTGTCATGTAGAACATCTTATCTTTAAAAAGAAAGTACTTGGAGTTCACAGAGAAGAACTCAAAGTCGAAAGAATAAAGCTTCGATCGGATTATTTAACTTGATCTGAAAGATCCTTAAAATTCATCAATATTATCATAATGATAACCAATGACGTGGTTTTCGTAACGATTTATTTATTTCATTACGATCACATTACAAGAAACACATTCAGGTTACATTACATTGTATCATGCTCCCATTTCAAATACACGTAAATATACAATACAAAAGTACATTGTATACACCTTATTGCAATAGCGTCATATGAAAAAGAAAAATGAAAAAAAAAAACATATAGGAATTAATTAGCTTAACCTTTGTTTAAAATAGCTTGCATCATTCACAGGGACAGCCCAATGCATGTTTCATGTGCTGAATTGTATTGTGAGAAGGAATAGCCGAAAGCCTGTTAATATAACGATTACTTTTTGTTTTGCAAATACTTCAACCCCATAATGTGATGTTTTGCCTATATATACAACCTATTTTATTTTTTTTTCTCTTTCTATGACAACGTTGTTGCAATGAGGTGTACATTGTTTAAGAAAAAGCTCTACTAGGATAATTATAAGTATCGTATATCAGCACCCTTAAGGCTGTACTGCAAGCAAATTTTGCTTTAACTGTTTCACTTTTACGCTTTCCGCAGTGGTCAAAGAGGGATCCGTTTAGTGCAATATTTGACCTACCTGCATACTAAGTCTAAGCAAAGCGTGTTTGTTGATTCTCTGTTTGTTGTTGTTGTTGTTTCTTTTATCTGAGGGAATTTAACTGAGGTGTATAAGCCGTAAAGGTCGAAAAAAATACTACAATCTAATACTACTCTCTCACGCTATTTTTAGAGGGTCGAATTTTTTTTATGGAGGAGGGGTTGTGCTACTTCTACAATGTATTTCATCAATCTCGATTCCTCAGACTAAAGCTTCTCGATTTTTAAAGACACCGATTGTGTTTTCAACGTGTAGTCAAAGTAATTATTAGAACTAATGGACACCATAACCTCTTTAAGGTATCGATATGGCATGCTATAAGGTATTCGGTCGTTAGTTCTCTACTTATACTTATTATGCGATATTATATTTTCTTATTTCCTTTTATAATGGAGTTTCATAATGCTGAGTGCAATGCTTCATCGTCGCAGTCATCGTCTCCTTTTTATCCTCTATAAGGAATGAAAACAAAAATAAAATAAAAAATAATTTTCGTTATAACTTTCACTTTTTCATATTTGGTACATAATTTTTATGTGGGTAACTCTAAACCAGAACTTAACTTCAGAGTTTAACCTACACAGTTATTCCTACTGAATATGGCTTACGAGCTGTTTGGTGAAAAAATCGACCACACCCACCTGGTTTCACGTCAGTGCTAATGCTTTAAGACAGGATGCATATTTTAGGGCCAATTGTGTAATATTAATAAATCATATTTTGGAATTTCGTAAATTTAATTACTAAGCGACCAATAAGAATAGCAAACAAAGGATTAGCGAATTTACCATATTACATTGTGTTTTCGAAGGCGTTTGCTGCAGGTAGTTGTTCACAACAAGGGGCAACTGAGGAACAGGGCTGTGAACCAACTCTACTGTGAAACAGAATCACGGATCGCGTAATAGCAACAACAGACAAAAGCCTGGTTTTCACTAGCGACGCAACTATAAGAACAAGAGCAAGCACAAACATAAGGATCAAAATTTTCCCGTTTCTTTTTATACCGTGTGATAATGAAACACCGCACAAGCACAAGGAAATTTACGACGTATGGCCGTGTCTTTCCAATTAAACCACTCGTTCCAGATTCCTCCGCGACTGAGCATTTGAGACTAGTAACTAGCAAACATGGTGTTCTTATGCTTGTTTTACGTCACTAGTGCGTTTCCCATGTTCTTACACCGAGGATGAGCCTTCCTAATGTGAATACAGCTAAATTAAAATATGGCTTTCTCAAAATCTAGAACGTACCAAAAATCTCCATGACATTAGCCATGAAGTTTCCTTCCACACCAGGTGTCGTATTGAGATTGGATGCTGGTTTTGCTCTTGTCCTAGAGTCTGCTCTGGTTTTCACAAACAATTTCCGAAGAGCATCTTGAACCTTAAAACGAATAAATATACTGTGAAATGTTATTTTCTCTTTCAAGCGTATTTTGCACAATCATAGAGGGAGTGGAAGGTTCATTTTTGAGCTATACGTTGACAGTTGTTCATAAGGCTTTTATTCTTAGTTGGATACAATTTCATTTTGGGCTGTAGGTGGCCTGTTCCAGGCGTTCGGTTAGTTGAATAGCAGTCCTCTCGCCATTTTTTCCACTCACCGTACTAGATTAGGCTGTAGGCATCTTCTAGTGCCATTTTTAAACAACCTAATTGCATGCCCTTCTCAGTATCTGTGTCTATTCAACCGGACGTTTCGGAATAGCCACGAAGTACAATGACCACCGATACCTTTTATCCCACCGGTTAGAATTAAAACAACTTTTTTCCCTTTGTACATCCTATCATCTTAATCGCGGGCGGTTTTGATTGTATTTATTAAAGAAAGGCTGTTTTATTTGACTTTTTACCTGGTCATCCAAAACACAATGAAAGATGAAAAACACGATTCCCTACAAAAATAAAACAACAACGTATTACAACAAGTTAATAATACTTACATGAATTGCATTTCCTGAGGAATGCCGTGTTTATTCTTATAGAATTATTAATTTACAATGTATCACGATTTCATAACCAAGCATAAATCCATGCGCAGGTATCACACTTTTACACGGATAACATTTGTAATTCCCTTTCTAATGTTTTTTTTTTTGGAGTTTTAAATAGTTGATCTTGAACAGATTGTTATATTACAATTACGACCATGGAATGAAGCTATTATTGCATTCTTTTTCTTTACTTTTACTGTTACAGTGTGCCGATACTGATTGCAATCACAAGAATTTTTTTTCAGAGAGTTTAACGTGTTCGCACGATCTTACAAAGATCTTTCCTAGTCGGATGAATGAATAAATGAACGAACGAACGAATGAATAAACTTTATTTAAATGTCCGAGTATTAAGCTATTAAGCTAACTGAGGACACTAAAATAACAAACAAAAAATGGAAAATAAAAGTAGTACTATAAACTATGCTAAAATGTCATGTCTAAATATTATGCTAGATTAAAATTAAAAATTATATTTCATCTAAAAATATATTCATTCAATACACGATCTATATAAAATTCGTTGAAAAGATAAATGAAAAAGAGAGAAAATGAATACTTTAAGCGTTAGGACATGCTGCACATATTACAATTGTCACACGTGTCCTCGATAAAAAGATACAGATACAGTTTCGAAAATTGTCTAATATCTGCCGCCGCCGGTCACCGGAGTTATATAAACAACATACAACTAATTTACCACGAATCCACATAGACCAAACAACAAACCTGTGTAGAGTTTAGTAAAATAAACACATATCCCACAGCGGTATGAAACTCGATGAAAAATCCCAGCAACCACGTGACACCCAGCAAAGGAAGAAGGGCGACAATGCTTCTCAGGCCTTTCCTTGAAAGTGTAAAAATACGAGGCCGTGTTACTACTGCTTAGAAGGAAATCTTATAATCTTGCGTCTTCTTTGATTTGCACAAAGTAACAAAAATTCTTCAACTTTTAACAGTTACAACCGCGATATTCGGTGTAATAACAAGTGGAATAGCAGAGAGTCTCATCTCATACATGCACTGTCCGTGAACAAAATTTGTTAAATTGAAGACTACTATGGACGACAAAAATAGTTGAGACCGTTGAAATTAGTGTTTATTTTAATGTTGCTATTATTTCACTTCAAATCCAGTGTAGATTGCTCTTGGCGCTCACACACTTTTGGCACTCATTGTAGTCCATACAAAGTAAATTTCGCAAAAGTTAACTGTAACATGTCATGGAGCAATACATAAAATTCGATGTAAGAGAGCAGCAGCCACTTAAGGTGACTCCACTGAATTGCATTGCGCATCCTTGCTGCGCATAAGTTTCGCGTCATTTATTCTGCGCGCACACAGAACACTACGAGATTCCCTTCAGGCTAAGGTCGGTAGGGAAATAAATGGTCGTTTTCTCTTAACCCTTTTCAGACTGAATATTTTTTAGACAGAAAATGGTTTTCAGGGCTACAAAACAAAATGCTTTTATCAAGGAGTACACTTTACAGTAATACACACATGTTATATATGGTTAGAAAGCTAATAAAATTCTGAACATTTTTTGATCCAAAACATAAACAAATTATTTATGTCCGTCTAATTGGCAACCGATAAACATACATAATTTATGCAAATATGCAAATTAAAATAAAAACTTTTAGGTTTGAAAGAATTTTCTCAAGATGTTTAACATTTTTCTAGGCAATGTATACATCATCAAAAAGGCTATTAACATGTTATTCATTAAGCACAATCATCTAGCCAACTGCGATTTCCTAAATACAAAATAATGTGACTTTCACTCTAGTATAACATAGGGAGAAACACGTGGTAGCAGCTCCTAGGGCAGCTTCCAGTGAGCTTCGAATCGAACCTGTCAATTTAACTTGGCCAAAATGTTCAAACAACCATTTTTAAACTTCGTCTAAGACATTTAAGAAGATAAACAATGAATGCTTAGCTCTATCTCCTTTTCTAGCAGCGACGACCTGTGACATGGTGGCAAAGGCTGAATCGATCCTTCAGAAAAACTTCCGTCTCACGAAATAAATGAACAACGAGCCAGATACAGTTTCCACGATCGTCAAAATCGTCTTCCAAGCTTTCTTCGTCCTCAAGATCACTTCTAGCCCGCAAACACCATTTCTAAACCTTGATCGGTATTAAAATAATCTGCCACCATGCCTTTTCACAGATGTAAACAAACGTAAAGCGACGAAACCGAAGAGAAATTGGAAATTTTCTTGAAAGCAAAATGGCGGATTCCATGTTTATGTAATTGGATAACCGCTGTATAGTTTTTCTCGTCACTGCAGCCTCATACAAGCAAAAATTACCTGTGTAGGGGAGGGAAAATTGTTTCGACTCTGAAAGGGTCGAATTCGACCCCACCCGTCCGAAAAGCACGGTGACCCCCATTTTTAATACATTAATTTAAATGTCATATGGTTGGTTCTACATTGAGATGTTTTAAACTTAATGCCGTAATAAACACGTTTTTGGGAAGTGCCGTTGGCGTGCCCACGAAGCAAAATCTTTAATTTCTTTCATTATCTTAATTCCTGTACAATAAGAATAGTTTTTAATATAAGATCAAAGTCTATTTTGTTGAGCTAGTCTAATATATATACTTTAATGCAATAATTTTTTTTTTTTCTAGAAGCAATATTTCCCCATTCGGATTACTGTGGTTCCTAATATATACCTCGCGGGTCGTATGTTTTCTATAACGCTTATCCATTTTACACAAAATCTAGCGCGGTGACCCCCATTTTTTATATCATTTTTTTTAATGCTTATAATATAATTGTAACCAGGACCAAGTTTCCGAAAATTTTTAACACTCCTTCTATTTCAGTGGAGTCACCTTAAGTCAGTCAACGGTCTTAAGTTGAAATTCCTCCAAATCGGTGGTTTTCGTCAGTGTTACAAAAACTGCTTGTTTGCATGAAAAGTATCAGAAAACTATTGGATTATAGACCAGGAACACGTATTTTTTTCCAAATTATAGTTTTTACGATCTTTTAACGAAAATAATTTCGAAAAAAATATAGTATTTAGTACCCAGCCGTTATGCTTGTGTCCTTTTTGGGGGCACAAATATGGCAAGCATAGAACTGTGAAATTGGTAAGTTAGATGCTACCGAAACTATGATTCGCTCGCACTTAAAATGATTTTAGTTATTACTTAATTATTATAACGTCTGAAAATTGAAAAATGTGACAAAAGTGGCCTTTATTGTAAATCGATACCAACATTTGCAAGGGGGTTTATGTTCTTTATGTCTAGAATACGAAAAATTAGTAGCTTTGTAGGATTAACGTTTTTGAGTTTAAATTTTGATGACGTCGTAAGGAAACAACTACTTCCAGTTATTATCTCAAGACTTAAATTTCCTTACGCTGAATAAATTGAAAATTTTTTTAAACATGTCAACCTTTCTTACTTCGTCATTGTCACGTGATCTTTGCCGTACTTGGTAGAGATTTTTCCAAAGATAACACGAAGAAGAATGGCAAACAACACCATATTTGCCTGCAAAAAACAACGTAACATGTTTTCATTTTTTTGTACACATTAGAAAAACAAACATCCTATGTTGTATACATAGTTAGCTTAAAGCTACTATAGGAATAATGGTTTCGAGACAACTTAAGGAAAGCATATGGAAGCGGTTACTAAAATATTAATGCAACAATCAGCCGCTCTTGTACAGTTGTGATGGTATGACTTAATTGATGTAACTGTTCACACTACATACCACAAGTATGACTAAGATTGGTCCCTTGTAAATCCACAGACTTCCGTTAATCCAGCATCTATCAAAAAGCAGTAAGACTAATATGTTGCACCATGCGGTTGTTATTACTATCATTATTTTAATAACACTATTCATTGCAGTTTATACTATTTTATACTTACTCCACCAGAAAAAAAAAATCAAGTTTTAAATGGGTACTTCAAATAACTCGCAATTCTTGATATTTAGTTGATCGCAACTAACGCAAGTTTCCGATGGAAAAATGCACAACATTCGCGACACCGGGAGAACGTTCTGGAAAGTTAATCGCGTTTTGTTTCCTTTACCTTTTGGCAAACTCTCTTTCAATTTTTGCCTATGCATGGTCAATAATTTATGGAGATATATTTCCGATTGAGTGTCGTTAATCAATATATGTTTTCTTTTGGATTTCTAAGTAAGATAGCATCCAGCTATTTTGTCTTTAGGAAAATTGGACTCAAACATCAATAAAAACTATCTTCTTAAGGGTAATGCGTTTATGATAAATTATGCCATTGTTCTCCGCTAAGAGACCCACCGACAAGAGTTGATGTAAATTGTGACTTATTCCTTATTCCTTTAAAATTAATGGTGTCACCATGGCGTTATTTATTTCTGACCCATCATCGACTTCTGATCGCTATTTTGCCGGAAACGACTGGCATATTTCAACTAATTAAACATAGCGTTTAAGTTGGCCGTTGGTCCTGTTATCGACGAAGGTGATTGGATTTGGTAAAAAGTTTTGAGAAACGATTTTGAGTCAAGTTGAATTCATTCGGGTCACGTAAGTGAAGAGGTGATCGTATTAACAGGTCGGTCGTAAGGCAGGATAGCCCTGTACAATCACAAATCATAAGAACACGTGAAGGGGATTTATACTGCTTTAAAAATCCTACGACTGGAATGATTAAGAAACAAGATAAGTCATACCTGTTTCGCTGTACCTCAGCAGTGAGTTTTAATGAACCACATGTGATGTCTTTATACTGAGCTTTTGCCATATCAAAGGTCGAGGGCTTTATAGCTGCTACTAAACCAACTATCACTGTTGGAATTCCTGCCCAAAAAAGTAAGCAGAGAGAAAGAGCGAGCGCATGTAAATTCTCGAATATTCTGTCGACTTTTTGCAGCGACAAAACATTTTTTTTACATTTGCGGAGAGATTTCCGTACATGGGCCTGGATATATGGATCAAGAGAGTAGAAGGCAAACATGAATGCACGATGCAAATTAAAGAATGATCACATGTTAAGAGCTTAGTAATACCATATTCTCAGCAATTTGCATTTTGCTTGTCATTTTGTTTTACAAGTCTTTTACCGGAGATTTATACTACCGACTTCCCAGACAGGTTTTAAGCGTAACAAAAACTTATCAAACCACAAGAGGTTTCCAAACGGATACAGGTAAAAGTGTTAAGTCAAAAAAGGCAAGCCCTGAACTGTACTTTGCAGTTGTTAAAATAGGTGGTACTTAAGCTTTCAATTGTTATGTTATAATGGTTTAAACAATTTTTCAAGTCGCCGTCGAGGAATCGCACATCCGCAGTCACTGACTTGATGTACGTACTTTCACTGATACAAGGACTTTAGATGTTCAATGCTTGAAAAACTGTCCACGCTGAATTGCTATTTTTTTCATTGCTGTATTTTAATCGCTGTCTTGTACGCGAATGCAGAAAAACCCTATAAAGAAGCAACACTAAGATATACTGACCCCATCCTACCGCCACGTATGCCACATATTGCTTTTCCACTGAAAAAACTTTTACCAACTTGATGTAGAGATTTATTCCTTCGACAAGCATCCACGTGAACAACGCCGTTTGGAAGAAAAATTGAATGACTGTCACTGCAGAGCAGAGGGCCTGAAAACCCAAACATATAATTCGAACAAGTCAACATGGGAGCATTTACACCACTCGACTCTAATAAATGACGTTAACGTAGCCTTTTTTTTCTGTGAATTCTGTGGATTCGTTAGAGCTCTCGTATGCTATCGGTGGAGCAAGGACTGTTTTTGAAAATTCTTCGTTAAAACATTCTTTGCGTTTCCCATTTTTTTTTTTTTTTTTTTAAATGAATCAAAGCTTATGACATCAAGGCGAAAGAATGCGGATTACGTCCGGTCTCAGAAATTCGCCGATTACTTACAGGCTGAAAGGCCAGAATTTCCTAACCTAAAGGTAAAGATAGTACATCTGTTATTTTATCAGTGGAGAATGTTTGACTATTTATCTGAACACACCATCATTTTATACTGATCTATACAATCACGTTTTCATCAAAAGTAACAACAGTTTCTTCTCTTTTTTCTAGCTTTCACAAAAGAACGTTTCAACTTCTGTACTCACCACATGATCCTGTCTTAAAGCAAACAAGTTTTTGTCAAGCACAAATACGAGATTTCCAAGACCAAGGGACAAGAGAAGACTCTTGTGTATGAAGAGCCTCTTTGAACTTTTTAGCCTGTAGATAAATCAAACATATTCTGACCTTGTGACTTGATTTTAAGTTACGCGCTATGACAGTGTAAGGCAAAATGAAGATTTTCTTCTTCTATTTTTGTATTTTTTTTACCTCAATGCTGTCAGTAGTATGAGGGCCAGAATAACAGCTGATATAGAAATACATATCAGCACAAGCTCCATGTTGCTCTGAATTTTCTCGTGCTTTAGGGATTCTTTTGACACGTCCTGATTGTAAACAATGACTCCCTTTTCCTTAAAAAAAGGTAACAATTAATCGTTTTTTTTATACAAGCATGCCATTGAAATACATTTGAAATTTAAATATCACTGGTACCAACGAGAAGGAAAGATTTGAAATTTAATGACAACATTATAGACGAAAAGACGCTATTAATGATGATGATGATGATGATGATGATGATGATGGTGAGCCCTGAAGGGGCGAGGAAAACTTCAAATAATGAGAAACATGTCCGATCGTATTATAAATTAAACCATGGAATAAGGGATTGATTACTCCACTATCATTTCATTTCCTAGTGTTTCGGCTTCTAGGTTTTGAGATCATCCTGCATCATCTGAGAATAGTATCGATCGCATAAGGCCTGTGCGAACGACAAAAACACAAACGAAACCATAGAATGTTCTTTATTTTAACGTTACTGCAGATCAAAACTTCTAATAATTGATTTAGTATCCAACTTCTTTTATTGGCTTACAGTTCTTATCATAAAATATAGTAAAACTCTGAAAATACTTGAAAATCTTTGTCTAGCGCTCGCACACACGTTAACACTCACTACGCAGAACTTTTTCAGGTTCGTTGCGAGAGGTTTTTGCCGTAAACTGCTTACTAAAAACGAAAGAAATTTGTACATTTTTTCGACACACGATTCGCTAAATCGTTGATCACGATAAAAAAATCGTTTAGCACGGACGGAATATGATCGCGTGTTATGAGGCTTGTTGAGGGAAATTATGTATAGAGTAACTGTTATTGGAACCTAAACTCTATTCAGACCGGGCTTTTTTGGACCTTCTCTGACCGGGGGGGGGGGGGGGGGGGTGTTTAGAATCCCACCTATGTAACTTCCAGAATAACAAAGCAATCACAATGAAACTTATAGGATATATAGTATGTTCAAACAAAATGGTGATGTCTAGTTCCTGACACAACATCATATCCTATCCTAACAAATTATTCCCAGATAAATTTTAGATAAACTCAGAGAGTTTGGTAGGGTTTGGTTGAATCTTAAAAATGTTATAACCGTTCAAAGTCAGCGCGGGCCTCAAAAGCCCCCCCCCCCCCCCCCCTCCCCTCCCGGTCTGAATAGGGTTAAAACTTCGGCAAACCCAGAAGATTTCGACGATTCCGCATATCGGCATTTCTTTCAACAGTAAGACTTTAAATAAAATCCTCGCGATACGCTTTTTAACCCGTTTGCATTGGAAACGCTTGCCGTCCGCAATTTTTGTCCTGTTCTACAATGTGATACCGGCTCATATTTTCTACGTTCTCCTGCTCTTATATGGTAAAATGGCGCAAAGGTGAAATAATAAAGTTCAGAACTCTGGTATTCTGGTTTGAGCATTATCCGCTGCTGAAGGTTAAAGAGTTTTTCTGCTCAGCGTAGACAAACAAGGCATAGGGTTTTTCAAACCTGACGAAAAACAGTTTTAAGCGTATAACGGCAGCAGAACCTTGGATATTTTTCCTTTTGCTTCGACTGTCAGAGGACCGTCGTGAAGTTAAATTTTTTTTGTGCAGCTTTTGCAGACAGGTCATAGATACGTACGCCTGAACTAACATGTCAAAATTTTAGCCCACACTTGCTTGTATAACAAATAATGCCGTTGATGAGCCCTGATTATCAAAACACGTATCTGCTAAGGGAAAGTTAAGTTACTGTTATAAGTCCACCCGGCTATAAGCCCCATCGAACGTTCCCATACATAAAACTTACTAACGTCATTACGGAATATCAAACTTTAAAATAATAATAATAATAAGATTAAAAGTAGAGTACAGATCAAAACGAATATTTAGAGTGGCTTTCTTACAATTTATAACTCATCAGTCTTTCATCTCATTTCATTTCCAGGCTTTTTTATGCCGCTAATAAGACTCATCGTCTGGTAAGTCAACCAAAACACCTTACGAACCTGTATAAGCCTGCAGGGCTTATACCGGGCATTTAATGATGTTAACGGTAAGTTCTCTTACAACATTTACATTTGTGTTTGTAATTACATTTTCGAAGGACGTTTCCCGCGCATTTAGAAACAAATAATCAGTTTCAAGTTGTAGGCCTTTGGTAAAGTTTCTCGTGCATATTTATACCAAATCTCATTTGAAGTTGTGTGACTACCTTTACAGATAAAAACTATATTCTGATACGATTGCAGTTTGTTTTATCTTTTCTTCTATGCAGCTAAGTATACCAAGTTTTAAATCCCGTTACCTCGTCAAACTTTACATTTGTGCAGTTATTCGCCCTCAGTGTGTCCTGTATTTGCTGATTGGTCAACTCGTTGGTCTTAAAGAAAATTATATATTACGACAAATAAGAAACACCATATTAATCTCCAATTTACCTTTCACATTACAGCATCTGAGACGGGTGTAGATGAGTAATTTTGTGAATTGGCGGCATAAAATTATGTGAATCTTGTAGGCGACAGCTTTTTGATCTTTTGGATGTGGAAAGTTCTGTATTCCGGCTTGATCCTAAATACACCCTTGCCTGCACTGATAGGATACGCGAGTCATGGTTATACATGTTTTGGAATGAGTTATTGTAAAACTGTCTACGCGCTGCTAAGGACGCCTTTTTTTACCCACAATTCTAGAATAAGAATGGTTGGTACAGAATGCTAGGAATAATTCGGATTGCCTGTATTAGATGTCCACGAGTGAACATTGCGTAACAAATATGGCGGCCGGCGAAGAGGCTGCCATTGCAGCCATTATCGCAGCAATTTGATCTACTTAAAATAGAGGGGGAATTAAGTATGGAGTCTATTATTATAATGTATTTGTAGAATGTTCTGGTAATGCAATTCACATAGGAGAGGAGACACATCCCTTGAATCGCGGGCTATGCCGTACGCCATCTTGGATTTCATTCGAAACATTCTGTTCATTCTGCCCCTGAGAGCAGAACGGATGGAATGGCATTCTGTTCATTTCGGAATAGAGATGCGGAATAAAAAAACGCCCGCATTTCACATTCTGGCCATTCTCATTCCAGAATTGTGAATAAAAAAGCGCGCCCTAAGATTGCGGCATTCCTTAAAGAGGCATTGTAAATATTGATATTGTATATTTCGATGAGCATGTCGTTTTGTGTGATTTGGCCATGAACAAGTTGAAATGATGCAGGAAATTATACCCGCTCTCGACTTACCTTGTTTCTACTCGTAGTCTCATTCTTGTTTGAGATTGTCTCGTTTTTTGAAGTCTCATTATTTCTGTTGGTAATAATTGGCGTCGGTTTATCTACCTTTGGCGGTAGACGCAGAGCAGTATTTAACTGAAGAATCAGTTGTTTCCTTTCTATTGTCAATGTGAAGTGATCTTCTCTGAAATTTTTTAGGTTTCCATCCGTCCTAAAATTCAAGAACATTGTCAGTGTTACTGGAGATGTTCATGTTCTTGTCCTTTACTGTTGTTATTGTGTATGTACTTTTAGCGGAGCTCTACAGCGGCCCGCAGGGCCGCAGAGCAGAGCCCCCATACGCATGAAAGAAGGAACACTATCGAAATGAGTTTTCATGGTCAACATGGATAGCGGCATGGTTCGCGGGCGCGTACGTACGGCGTCCGTACGGAGTCGCGCAACATGGCGGCCATAGTGAAGCAAGAAGGCCGTATAAAGGCGGTCTTTAAAATTTAAAGAGGTTTGAAAAGAAAAACAAGAAGCAATGAAACAAAATGTGGCTTAAAATTACGTGTAGAAAGTAATCGACCGCCAAAAAAGTGGACATTGAGAGCCATAATCGATCGATGACTTTCGTGTCTATCTGTAAAGCCAGCATCGTACATGAAGGGACATTCGAAAGCTAAATCGGGTTGATAGAATAAACAAACCATTTTATTGCTTCGGGGTAAAAAAAAAAAAGGAAAAAAGAAAAAAAAAACTTGACCCTCTGGGATTTGAACTCACGACCTCCGGATCCGCAGAATGGCACCTTACCGATTGAGCTAATCCGACAGACTCTGTAAAGCACGTTGAATATATCCTTTATCAATGCAATAGATATTGTGGAGTCTAATAAACTGCTGCGAAACTATAACAGGATCGCGAAACTATTTTCTATTGCTAGAAAGCAGATAATTTACTTTACTCTAAAGTAATTTTTCGTGCCATGAGTAATGATTTTGCACCGCTTTAAGATTATTATTTTTGTCGTACTGCTGACATTCAGTATAACCGTGAGCTATTTAAATTTGTGTCGCACCTATAAACCGCCATAAACATTAGTACTCTGGCCGCTTATTCACTAGAATGAAAACATTGTAAGCTCCAGTGAAAATTGAATAAATGGGGAGCTCCGCTTTTAGGCTTGCCTAAATCTATATATTATAAAAGATGCATTAGGATATATTTATTACTCACCTCGGGTCTTTGACGCGATTTAATTGTCGAGTGGAGCCATAATTGAACGCTGTGGTATTGTTTGGAGCCTGACGTACAAATTCCAATGCTCTACCCGCCAGAAAATTTCGGTCACTTGCCTTAGGAGGGAATAATACATTCATTTGAAGGTAACCCTTGCGACATCAAAAGTAAATGCATAAGTAAATGGAGTACTTAACTGGAAAGGTAAAAATCAAACGAGTCGAACAGTTTTCCATGGTCTACACTTTTTAAAGAACATAGGAACTCACGAGCCGTGAGGCGAGTGGTTCTACTGCAAAGTTTGGACATTTTATGACGTCATTTCTATATCTATAAGAGTTTATATAATAACCTGAATTCTACGCGCATTTTGATTGGTTCTTACTTATGATCTATCAGAGTACAGACACATGGATGACGTCACGCGGTGGTGTGACTCGCGCGCGTGATCAGAGTTCATAGTCCAAATCAGAGTTGTCGGCAAAGTTTTTCAAACTTGCGGGGCCACAACAAAGCAAAAAAGTTCAGCTTAATTACAAATCTTCAGTGAGAAACAATACGCCAAGCATCGTTCACCTTTCGAAGCATTTAACTGGGCGAAACAAGCTTGAAGACGGAAGACAGTGAATTATTCAAGAAATTATCCGAAATCTGTATGAAAGTTTGACCGATGTTGTACAGTTGGACGACGCCACGGAAAACAAACGAATTGCGGTTGAACGCTTCGGTTAATGCTTACAGATTTGAACAACTTTCCAAATCGGAATAAAGGTTAGTTTTTTCATTGACTTTCAATTGACCATTTTTCTGTTTATTCAATCGGATTAACAATGCTTCGTGTTAACGAAAACTTTATAGTGAAATCAAAACAACTTAGCTCATCGGTACGGCAGCATTGCTCACACAGAAGTGTGCTGAAGTCTTGTGTTATTATATAAAACAAATAGATTTCATTTTGCCGTGCGTCTGTTCAGTAATAGATCACAGAAGACGTCAAAATGTGGTATACACATCAGTGACCCACTCGGCTAGCGCCTCGTGGGCCACTTCTCTGTTCATACCACATTTTGACGTCATCTGTGATCTATTACTGAACAGACGCACGGCAAAATGAAATCTGTTTGTTAAGTAGACAATGAAAAACGTGTCGATTTGTCTTATACAGTAACACAGAAAATTCAACGCTGAATTAGAAAGAATATTGTTTTTAAGATTGCTTTTAGATGGAAGAAAGATTTTAAGATTGCCTTTTTATTCACTATTGTTGGCAATTCACAACTCACTGGATTCCAATGTTGAAAAAGTCGCAACAACTTATCAAGTTGTTCGAAATTTACCCTGCGTTGCGCTAAACTTTGCGTGATTTTCTTGGTTTATTATTTCACACTATTCAACCATTGCTTTCGACCAATGAGTTTGCGAAATTTCCTCAGTCACTGTATAAACGGGTTTGTATTGGTAATCACAGAACTTCGAGCAAAATTTGAAATAATTGGGCACGAGTAGATTTTTTTTTAAGACGCAATTGCACGAGTCTGTGCGGTGAGTGCAATTTTTGGTTTTTCAAGTGCTTTTTATTTCACATAGTTCGAGAAAACCATGCAGGAGATTACTCGTTAATAATACACCGAAAACATAGGCTATTTATTGCATTGGGTCTCTCATGGATTGGTCGCTTAGGCAGTGAGCAATGTGCATGTATGGTATTTTTAACTTACACGCTCCGACACGATGATTACAGCGCCTCTTACTTTGCCACCTTTTCAACCAAGCCCTGAAAGCGTACGTTAAGTTAAACATGCAGTGCATTTATAACAAAAAACAACATCGAGAGACTTACAGTAGAGTAAGAGGTCCGGAATGCAATTTTTCGCATTGTTTATTAAGATACTGTTAAAGGGATCGGTATGAAGCTGTGAACTAAAGTAATGTAGAGCTTGGCACTGAAGGGTTGTGTATTCTAGTGAAGTACATGTAGCTTACCAATTTAGGCTCACAAAACGGAGTGTCCTGTCCGTATACAGAATTGTAAAGTACCGTCTGGATGAAGTGCTGAGAAATAAAAGGGAATACAGATGTCAGTCGACCAGAAAAAAGTTGCTGTTAGAGGAAGGAACGGAGGAGGGTTTCTGTCACCCAATGTGTGTATCCATTTTATCGCCTCGACGAAGCTTGTGTAATTCAAAGAAGGAAGAGAAAACAACATCAAAAATACAGTCACAGCGCTCCTTACGACCACTCTGATAAGCAAACGGTTCAGTCACTACTGCCACTTTGAAACTTCGCAAGTATGTAAGTAAGTATGTACAGTTAAGCTGTTTGCCGATGACACCCTTTTATGCGGTGTGGTGGTTGAAGACTCAGATTGCGACAATCTCCAAGACGACCTCAATAAATTAGAAATCTGGCAAAACGAGTGGCAAATGGAATTTAACCCTTCTAAATGCAACATCATCTGCATTTCAAATAAGCAAAGTCCTCCTCAACGGACATATACTTTCTGTGGTTCCAAACGTGAGCAAGTTGACTCTGCATCGTACCTAGGAATTACTGTTAACAGAAAATTAAAGTGGTCTGAACATATCTCATCTATCTCAAGCAAGGCAAGTCGGTCCTTGGGGCTGATCAAGAGAAATCTCTGGAACTGCCCCAGGAAAGTACGCGAAACGGCCTATACCAGCATCGTCCGACCCAAACTGGAGTACGCAAGTGCCTCGTGGGACCCACATCACAAAAAAGATATTTCAACCCTGGAGAGAGTTCAAAGAAAAGCTGCCCGTTTTTGCCTTAAAAACTTCAACAAAACAGCTAGCGTGACAGACATGTTATCTGATTTGAAATGGGACACGCTAGAAACAAGACGAAAGAAAAACAGACTGACTCTAATGTACAAACTTAGTCATAACCTAGTAGACATAACTACGGAAAATCACTTAATACCAAACAGTGAAAAAAGAACACGAAATAGCCATGCTTTTAAGTATAGGATGCCAAAAGTATCTAAGGACGTTTTTAAGTTTTCTTTTTTTCCTAGATCAATAACAGAGTGGAACTTACTACCCGCTGACTTAGTGAATTGCAAGTCATTATCGAATTTTAAATTAAATTTAGGGAAGCATGTAAACAAGTAAATTGTAACTAAGTATTTTTATATCTTTTTTATGCATGTAAATTTTGTTTTTTATTTTGTATCTATCTTTTATAGTTGATGTGATGTCTTAAACGATGTTATCAACTTAATAAATGTAGATGTAGTAAGTAAGTAAGTAAGTAAGTAAGTAAGGAAGGAAGGAAGGAAGGAAGGAAGGAAGGAAGGAAGGAAGGAAGGAAGGAAGGAAGGAAGGAAGGAAGGAAGGAAGGAAGGAAGGAAGGAAGGAAGGAAGGAAGGAAGGAAGGAAGGAAGGAAGGAAGGAAGGAAGGAAGGAAGGAAGGAAGGAAGGAAGGAAGGAAGGAAGGAAGGAAGGAAGGAAGGAAGGAAGGAAGGAAGGAACGAACGAACGAAGGAAGGAAGGAAGGAAGGAAGGAAGGAACGAAGGAAGGAAAGAAGGAAGGAAAGAAGGAAGGAAGGAAGGATGGATCGTTTCCCAAAAAATTTGTTCCCTTGGAAATTTTGACTTTCTTCTCTACAAATAGCTATTTGATACTGGTTTTAATCCATCTGGCTAATAACGCAGTAGGTAAACATGGCATTTTGACAGTTTTCGAGTTGAACTAAATTTGCACGCCAATGTTAAAAGCATCAGTTGATGGTTTGTAATCTGAAGTAAGGGAACGCAAAAAAGGGGCCCAAACGTTCCCCTTAATGTCAACCTAACAGGTTCACTACAATTGCCGTCAAATCCGTAAAATCCGCCGTATTTAAAAAGAAATGACCACTGTCGAACTGCCACATCAATCTGGAAGTTCAACCCCTTGTTAAAAATCTATAGATAGGGCGGATTTCACGGATTTCGCGGAAAAGATGAGATATCTTATTTAATACTTCCATTTTAAACTGTAAATATCTTATATTATTAATATATTCTATTTTCATTGTTAAAAATATTTACAGTTTAAAGAAGAAGTATTAAATAAAGAAGTCATGACTTTTCCGTCAAATCCGTGAAATCCGCCGTGTTCAAAAAGAAATGACCACTGTCGAACTGCCACTTCGATCTGGAAGTTCAACCTCTTGTAAGAAATCTATAGATAGGGCGGATTTCACGGATTTCACGGAAAAGATGAGATATCTTATTTAATACTTCCATTTTAAACTGTAAATATCTTATATTATTAATATATTCTATTTTCATTGTTAAAAATATTTACAGTTTAAAGAAGAAGTATTAAATAAAGAAGTCATGACTTTTCCGTCAAATCCGTGAAATCCGCCGTGTTCAAAAAGAAATGACCACTGTCGAACTGCCACTTCGATCTGGAAGTTCAACCTCTTGTAAGAAATCTATAGATAGGGCGGATTTCACGGATTTCACGGAAAAGATGAGATATCTTATTTAATACTTCCATTTTAAACTGTAAATATCTTATATTATTAATATATTCTATTTTCATTGTTAAAAATATTTACAGTTTAAAGAAGAAGTATTAAATAAAGAAGTCATGACTTTTCCGTCAAATCCGTGAAATCCGCCGTGTTCAAAAAGAAATGACCACTGTCGAACTGCCACATCGAACTGGAAGTTCAACCCCTTGTTAGAAATCTGTAAATACGGTGGATTTCACGGATTTCACGGATATTTACTTCAGAAATGTGTGTTGAGTTGTTTTATTTTGTTATGTTATTTGACTTTTATCTATGTTTTTAATGCTTTGGCGATTCATGAAGTTCAGATTTAAGCTTAAGTTTAAAGCAACGTAAAATATTTTTACCTCTCATTAGAGCTAGAGCCAATGGGTCATAAAGTGCAATTAGTAACCTTGGCACCTGTTACTGGGGTTTGCTGCAGTTGACACAACAAGTTTTTGTCCAAATCTTTTCATACCTCATTAGAAACTCTCTGAGGTATTACGCAGTACAGTTTTCTTTGTTTTGGTAGGATTATACCTCGCAAAATCTTGTATAAATATATATGCAGTTAGTAACCTTGGCACCCGTGATACAAATCATCATTAGTTTTTTGTTTGTGTGATATACAATGATGTCGGAAAGAAGTGTAAGATTCTTTGAGTTTGAACTAAGCTTGTTCAATGCGCTTAAATTGCTAATTTGCCTTCATTGTGAAGCAAACTTATTAAGCCAGCATGGCACTGCGGTTGACACAACAAGTTTTAGTTCAAATATTTTCATGTCTCGTTAGCAATTCTCTGAGGTATCTCTTGGTGCAGTTTTCGATCTCAAATTAGCACTTCTTCCCGTTCCCTTTGATGATTTCTTTGTTTTTGAAAATATATTCCTCGAGATATCGCAAGTCGATTTGGTATAAAACCAGAACACCACTTGGAGTAAAATTAGTAGCAACATGAACAGAACACGATATCCATGTCGGCAACTCAACAGCCAAGCCATAAGAAGTGCTGCACTGTGCTACATAAGCCCTATAATCGCTGGAAAATGCAGCATTATCAGGGCACAATGCCTTTGCAAAGTCAACGAAGAAGGTTTAGAAACAGCGTGGAATGACGTGTGTTTGAAGCGAGAAGCTTGCGACAAAGCAATAAGTGGTAAGTATTAGCATTCTAATAAAATCTTACACATCTTTGAATTTGGCGGTTGATGATATAAAGCTGTTTTGCTGAACGATGTTCTTGATCTTTTCTCTTTTTCCCCAGGAATTAAAAACGTCGCATTTTTCTTCAGTTCGATAAGTGCGCAAGGACGCAAGAAACCCCGAGGTAAAAATAGAGCAAACAACAACAAAGATGGCGACGAAAGCAACGACAGTGGCGACGATGTGACACCTAGCCAACTGGCCAGTAGCGCTACGCTTGAATTTATTTCGAATTACCCCACCGTTATAAACGACAGATTATTTCCGTCACTTAACTACTGGATTGCTCTCACTACGCCAAATGGTGCACCCGCCAACCCAATTACTATTCACCGTGCACTACTGGACATAAATGTGGACACAACAGCAAAACAGGTACACCAATATTTATTTTAACACTAAACTTCTCTGTTTGAGTCGCTTCACAACATTTGACGATTTAGAGCATTAAACGCTTCAAAGTTCGGCCTGTGATTTTGCAGTGCAATAAAGCGATAGTGCGTGCAAAGACATTAAGATAAAAAAATAGGTTAACCCTCGAACGTACAAGGGGCCATCCACTCCATCCCCCCCCCCCCGATAAAGGTTGTTTTGGAATTTTGGAATGAAATTCATACACCCTTCCCCCCCTGAACGATCGAGGGGGTATGAATTTGCTTGTACGTTCGAGGGCTAAAAGCGTTTGTATTTTACGTATCGAATACTTCTCAGCGAAAGCAAAGAATTGTCAATCAAACTGGAGAAACTACATTTGTTGATGTTTACAATTTTTTTCCCAATTTTTTACATGGCCCAAAGGACATAAATTAAAAGTCGAGTACGAATTGGACTGAAATGAATTTAGTTTCTCTACAAGCTCAAGTTGATCAAGCGATACAATTTACATTTGTTAGGTGCCCTGCTACGAAGGCAAGGAATCGGTTGCCATGAAAGAACTATTCCAGGTGCTTAAAGACCACAAGAATCCAATGATACAAGAACTAGTTAACAATTCTTATCAAACGTGCTTTCAAAGAGAAATGGAAACATTTTTTGGCGATTGTGATGTCGATTGCGATTGTGGCACAGAGAACGTTGCCAGATGTTGCCTTATTAATCCTTCCTACAGTTCCACGCTACAAAAAGCTATGATCAAACTTCGAGACGCAAAGCTGACGGTTGATCTGATTGGATTTGATGATGAAATCCAAAGCATTGGAAAAGGAGATGACGAAGCACGGCTTGGAGATAGTTTGACCGTTCTTATTAACGACATCGGCATAGCGATGAAAAAAATGCAGTATGCCCTCTTCAGAGGAAAGATTTACAAGAAGAAGGAAAATGCTAAGTACACGTACGCCTACAAATGCGAAGTCAGTGCCTTCATTAACTGCATTGCGGCCAACGAAGCTTTTAAAGGAAGACTTTTAAAGAACATGAAGAGAGTGATAGACATCCTTGCCGACCCAGATTGCGAGGTGGTGCGACCAATTACCGTCGATTATAACCTCATTGAAGTAAATGCCGGTCGCTGCTGGTCTATCAAAGAAAGGCGCTTCATCGAAAGCCCAATACCGGAAGAGAAGATTGGCCTCGTTACGCCACGTGCTTTTACAAAGTACGATTCCCATGCAGATCCAGATCCCAAGTACTTCGGTGAAATTCTCGAAAACAGCCTCACCGACAGCGAAATCAGTGAATTCTGTGACGACTTTCTCAAGTTGCTAAACTTCAACCAGAAACGTCACAAAGACAGGGTACCATGTCTCATTGGGGACGCCAATAGTGGCAAGACGAGTCTTTTTCAACCCATACTTGGCCTGATCCATCATTCAAACATAGCGACCGTCACGAAACAGAGAGCCTTTAATAAAGCAATGATAACGAAATCCACCGAAGTTATCTTCATTGACGAAGCGTCCACATCGACTATGGAAATTGACGATTGGAAGATATTAACCCAAGGAGGTTATACAGCCGCTGATGTCAAGTACCAAACAGCTAAATCGTTTATTAACCGTTGCCCCATGCTATTGACTGCCCAACAGAAATTAAAGTTCAAACCCGAAGACCAACCAGCCATGGATAGAAGGCTTCGAAATTACACGTTCAAAAGTCTGCCAGCACCAAAGAAAAAAGCCGCAGAATGGTTGAGAAAACATCCAATGCACTGTGTGGCCTGGGCGGCGGAAAAAGCACGTCGGGCGGCCAATGATGACTCAGAGGACTCAGAGGACAGTGACGAAGAAGTAGTAGTTAATATAGATGGTACACTTCCAGAGAGCGAGAAGGAAGCCCTCAGAAATATGTCTCTGGCGGATGCATTAGGAAGCACAGTCGAAGAGAACAGTGGCGAACATGCCATGATAGATGAAAGTGGAGCCGAACGAGACAGCAGCAGTGATGAATGTGTTAGCCAAGACCAAGATGAAATAGTCACTGCGTTGAAGAAAGCGCTCGAGCAGTGTTCGCCAACATCTCTCCGTCACCGCCAAGTCTCTCAACTGTTGGAAACGCGACTCAAAGAAGTTCAGTTATTGCAGCAGTTTGAAGAGAGAGCCTACGAAGAAAGACAACAGAACCTTATATCCAGGGGCGTCGCGGAGGAGCATGTGGGATTGCTTTCCAGAGATAGTTCTGATCCCTTGCCCACGCCGATCCAACGCGACTTAGATGAAGGAAGAGTTCAGGCGCAGCGAGAAGAATTGTTGACCAAAAGAAATCGAGCGAAAGAGGCATTCAAAGCACCCTGGCTGCAAGAGACCGAGAGAGAACTGCACCAATGCACCACAACCCTTCCTTCGGTGTCAGATCGAGCAAGAAGGGCATCGATGGAAGCATACCGCGAGGTGTTGCAAGACAAAATAAAGAGCCACCATTACAACTTGGGCACTTTAAAGTGCGAGTTCGCGTTGGAAGAAAGGAGAAGATGGTGCTGCGCTGAGGGCCTCTTGAAAAAAGAACACAGACATCTGGTGACTAGTCTATTCCAGATATTACCAATAATCGAAGACCTCGGTGAATCGTCACAACAAACACAACAGCAATCTTCACCACCTCCCCTGGAGGCTGAAAAGAGCAGTGACGACGAGGCTGACTTCTTCAAAACGCAAGAGTCCCGCACGCAAGTGAGTGGCACGGCTCAAGCACGTCTCCGCCCAACTCTTCAGAAGAAAAGGAAGTCCACTGGTGGAAAAGGGAACCCAAAAAAGAAACCTTCCACCAGGCCAATTACAAGCTGGTTTCCAAGTCAAAACTAGTTCTATTCAAAGCAAACTACATGTGTGTTGAAATTCCGAGAGTGATATTTTTTTCCAAGAGTACCACTAACTAACTACAATAAAGAACAGTGCATTAGGTACAAAGAATATGTTGCAAGCACTGCAGTGAATGTAATTTCTTTATGTCATTTGTACAATTAAAAAAACGTGTGAGACTAAGGATAATTTTTTTGGCGATGTATATTTTAAACATATATACAGTAATAATTAAAGTCAAGTTATCAGCTAACATATTGTCTTTAGTAGTCTTAGTAATCACAAATTGGGCGCATTCGATTTCTAAGGAGAATCTTTTGCGATCATGTTAGTGTTGTCCTTGCCTCGGTAATTAAACTAGCTGCATTTTCATTCCAGCCCTTTTCTTCAGCGAGTCCGCCGTTCTTCCTTCTTGAAATTTGAAATCAGGATCCCTCAAAATAGCGGTCCACTGTCCAAACCCGTGCTGACTTATCCCTTCCTTTAGAAAATCATCCTCTTCTTTCGTAAATTTCAAAACGTGGCGAGTTTTCCTCTGAAGGTGCAAGTTGCCTTTAGTAAGGGCATCCTTTCCAGGGGTCGAGCTTTTGTTACATCGAGCTGTTTCAACTGAGGGCCCTGAGCTTGAAGTTGAACCGCCAAGTCTTGCGTGTACGTCATCGTCTACTTCGGATCCCTTGGTACCTTGAAGTTTTTGCAGACACTCGTGACCCTTCAATGCAACTTCTCGAGATCTTTGCTTTTGATAGTGAACTTTAGCAACGACAGAGCTGTGTTTCTGGTCCTCAGACAAAAACCTTTGCTCTTCGCTAGTGAGCTGATTGAGGCTTTGCGTTTCGACGATTTGGCGATAACGTGTGGGATGAATGTATTTTCCAATTGCATCAAAAACCAGTTTGCTCATAGTTTCGCCCAATTTGCCGTGCTGACCTCCATTTCTGGTGACGAGAACGAAATCACACTGGGGTTTAAGCAACGGTCTAACGTTCGAGATGTAGCCGTTAAGAACGTGCATGTTAGCGTCGGTCAGAATCAAAGAATCGAAGCCATATTTTCCAGCCGTCTTGAACGTTTTCTGATCGATAAATCCACCGTTTTCCTTTGCTGTGGCAATCATGTCCACCGTCAAATATTGGTAAGTCATGGGCCGCGATCCCTTCACCTTGATGAACAGATACATGGCTACAAATTTCGTGGCAAATGTTAAGTCTGAGGGGTTAACTTGGGCTGGACTGGTTTTGCACATTTTCACTGTATTTTCGTAACGCGGCAGATGAAATTTCACCACCTCCAACAACTCCTCCATTGTTGCCCAGTGCCCTCTTGCTTCCAGAGTGTCGATGTCTAAATCTTGTGTCCACTGCAATCTCATCATCTTTGCAACTGTTTTTCGGGCTCTCTTGAGGTACAACTCCGTCGTAGAAAACTTTCTTAGAACTGCTTCTGATGCGCCATGAAGTTTTCTGAAGTCGATCAATTCAGAAATTGCATCTATGTAGCCCAAACGCCCACCATGGCCGAGTTTACATACATCTTGTAAGTAGTCGATAAACTTAAACAACAAATTTGGAGAACACAAACTAAAGTCGATCACTTCAAACGTTAACTCCTCTTCATCTTCACAGCAAAATCTAAGAAATTTGAAGCACCTTGTCACTATCTGTTGAGCGGCACGATCTTTCTTACAACCGCCAGCACTTCCTGTCAACCATTTCGTGAATACTTCGCCAATGTTACATGATAATGGAAATGAAGAAAGTAACTTCACGTTGCGCTCTGTGGTTTCGCTTGTCTCATCTTCATTTCTTCCAACCGTCAGCGACTTTGTTACTTGTTTAGAATCGGGCCTTTCGTCAAAATAAAAGAACCAATTGTGCTTAGTGCTAACGTGTTTTCTACAGCCTCTCTGACTTTGAAATCCATCATGTTCACACTCTTGTATCGGGCAATGGTACAAGCTGTCTGCTTCATCTTTTTCCAAGTGAAGCCGCTTTGGTTTGGGTGATGCTCCTTGGACATCTGACCAATTGACTTTGCACTTCTTGCTCATTTTTCCCTTTAAACAACATGTGGCTAACACAATCGCCTTTAAATCTTAGCCGAAACAAAGGCCGTTTCAACTTGCCAAAACATGCCCTTGCTTGCCCACGCTCATTACTATTGTGTAAAATTCATGACAGTGAGATACAACCCAAACTTGCCCAAGCCGGTCTGTACGCGCCTTTTTCAATTCAAGGACACAATGCATAGTTAACGGACCGATAAATCGGAACAAAACAGTCCTAACTTTAATCCTGACCGATGAATTTGGGAACACTATGTTCCATACGTAAATGGGACCACGGAACAAAAAAGTCCGAAATACCACTTTTGGAACAAAATGTTCCATTAGCAGATAAAAAATCGGAACAATAAAGTCCAAAATTTGTTCCTGTTTACCAATTTCGGAACAATATGTTCCACGCACAAATAGGAACTCGGAACAAAACAGTCCTAATTTATCAAGTTAGGAACAATGTGCTCCATCACAAATAAGAACTCGGAACAATACAGTCCTAATTTATCAAGTTAGGAACAATGTGTTCCATGCACAAATAGGAACTCGGAACAATACAGTCCTAATTTATCAAGTTAGGAACAACGTGTTCCATGCACAAATAGGAACTCGGAACAAAACAGTCCTAATTTATCAAGTTAGGAACAATGTGTTCCATGCACAAATAGGAACTCGGAACAATACAGTCCTAAATCACTCATTTGGGAACAATGTGTTCCACTTGCAGTTGACAACTCGGAACAAAACGTTCTTGTCTTACCTTACAGGGAACGCTTTGTTCCTACTCTGTAAAAAGCTGGTCCTCTTAAGGTTAATAGGAACACAAAAATGAGGAACACTCGATCCTAGAGGAACGTTCCTTTACAAATATCGGAACAGCCGAAAAAACTCAAAATACGTGAAAAATAAACCAACAAGTTCAGCTTTAAAGCTAAAAAAGCATCTATTAAACGTTTAGGTAAAATAGAACCAAGCTTCAAAATCTAGAGCACTTTGATGTTCTCGAAGGCAGTAAAATAAACCCTGGAAAAATTTTGGGAAATGTGGAGGAAGGAAGAAAGGAAGGAGGGAAGGAAGGAAGGAAGGAATGATGGACCAAAGGAATAAAGGATTAAAAGATGGAAGGGAAGTGCTCCTGCATGAGCTGTTATACCAGCAAAATCACATTTCTCGTTCATTTGTCTATAAGCCCGTTTGATTTGAGTAACTCGTTTCTCATTTCCTCACTAGCAACTCGTTCTTAATGGTCATACCTGACAGTACTGCAGTGCTGCATCAGCATTTTGTAACGTGAGTGGCGTTAGGATCCTTGTTACGATATGAAAGAGATCTTTAAACATATCGTGAAAAGCTTTGGGATTGGTGAAATGTCCTGCTTGTGCTGAGGTAGCCATATCTTGTGATACATTCATAAAGTTGGTTTGGTTTACCCCTGCAATCTTGGATAAGAAAAAGGATTGTCATCCATAACTGCTTTTAAAATTAAGAACCGCTCGAGGACACGTTTCCATGCAGGGCCCGAGAAGCTCTGTGGGTATTTAATTAAGATAATGTCATTCACAAAGAGTAGCTTGAAAATTGGACATCGGCAAAATGCGTCTGATCAGATTTTTTGTTAATTCAATCAGTTGCTTATCAAGGAAACAATTCAACTTTAAATACAATTTGGACTCGTATTCGTTTAGTTATCTGACTGCATGGTGTTTTAATTAAGGGCTAAAACAGAAACTTACTTTTTCCTTAAAGTACTTCACTAAGGTTTTCTTTTCGCAGTCACAGGTATTCTTGTGGAGCCAGACGGTTTGGCGCTCTCCAACAGTACATTTACTATCAAACGATCCTATTGAATTAAAACAATTAGTTCAAATATCGATATTATGAAAAGTCACATTATCATGACAAGATACATTGAAATGAAGGCCTTAAATCTGTGGCTATGCTGCTACCTATACCTGCCTTACTTGTTTACTTAACTTTACTTATTCATTGAACTATAACTTGTAAAAATATCCTGTTTTGTCCTGTTACCTGTCCATTTAGAGTTAATTAAAGAACACTGCTTGATAATTCCCTCGTCCACTCGCGTTCTTGTCCAGAGAAAACCGAGTGACTTTTCAGGAGCACAGTAATCTAACAAACGAAATAATACAAGCTTATAAAGAGACACAGTGAAATACAAGTTACAATTTCATTTCGTTTTTCATTTACACTTTTTTACCGCAAGGAAAAAGAGAAAATTGTGTGCCATGCATCGGGGTGGTTTCAAAAAATGTGAATGCACAAAATTTTTCACTATTTTATTTTAACAATTCTCTAGAAAAAATAACAAAAGCCTTTAAGTAAGTCGTAATTGCCGTAAACAGCCTTTTTATTTCCAATTATAAACAACGGATATAGCAAGTAAATAACCAAGGGACATTAACATATATACGACAAACATTACGTTTTCAATTTTGGTACGCCATGGGGTTATATCGCTTTCCTTTGTCTCGTCATTAATATTTTTTATCGAATGAGAGCGAGCCGTAGCTGGAAAGAATTCTCCAGATACCCCCTATGCTATGTCGTTCATAAAACGCTTTATTACCTTTCAATTAGAACCCTATTCATACCGGACAATTTTTAGCTTTCTGGTACCGGGAGGAGTGGCAGCTTTGGATATTATATATGGCAATAATGAAATTACAGAACCGTTTTCGAATTAATATTAAATTCGAATAAGTCATAAAAAATAATATCTAATATGATACATCGTTGCCAACTAAGAGTAAAAATACAAATGCCATCACAAAACGTAAAAATGTTATTGATTAACACAAAAAAGGCAAATTTCGTAGAACATAGCTGTCAAAAAGCGGTTGCTACGGCAACGTCAATGTTTGTTATTCCGTGGCTCTAGCACCGAAAATGTTTCCAGTGCAATTCGAGGTTAAGTCGCCAAGTTTGGTGGTTATAATCGTTTTAAAGGTTCATAATTATATCCAAAGTTGGAACGGGCGTCAAAAGCCCGCCCGCACTCACCCAGTCTTAATAGGGTTTATTTGTATTAAAAGGTTTCGAGTTCCACCTTTCCCCAAAAGGTAACAAATTTTGCGGCAAATATTCTATTCTTCTTTGTCGAACAAAGTATTGATATAACTTACAGTGATCACAATTCCACTCGTCTGATTGATCGTCGCAGTCCGGACGAACATTGCATCTGTCGTCAAGCGATATGATCTCATGTCCACTTTGACACAAGAAAAGATCATCCTTTAATATTAAGGACAACTCCCTTATTCCTAAAACCAAGAAAATATCCATATGTTAACAAAACTCCGCGGGTAACATTCTTCAAGGTTTGAAGAAGACCCATCTTCAGTCTTTCTTATGCATAAATAAAACCATGGTTTAAACTTGTCCGTTAATTAAACTTTCAGATCAGTTTTTACTGCAGATCTGGCTTGCACAAATCCGACTTGGCCAAATTTCATTGAAAAACACTGGTCTCAAAATATTCTTACACACAATCCAAGAACCTTAGTATCCGAGGGATCTGGAACCTAGTGTGTTTCCATGGTAACCAAATTGTTAAGTTCATATTGTGAAACACGACTTGTAGAGTATTACTGCAAAAAATCATAGACTTTCGATACAAATTGGCTGAGATATCACTTTCTTCATTTTTGATCAAAATTTGGTTGAGTCTATGACGTCATCGCTTTGCTAATTTGCATATTTTTAAAACTTGAATATCTCTGGAAAGAAAAGAGATATTGGAAAACAGTAAACGGCATTTTTCTTCTCATAAAGAGTACTTGTTAATGTTTTAAAACGGCTAAGAAAGGAAAGATGCGAATTTCATCACAGTAGCAATTTAAGCAACAAAACTGCTAATAACATGCTCTTTAAAATTAGAAAACTGTGGTTTACCGATATTGTCTATCGTGGTTCAGGATAGAATTGATGAAAGGTTATTCGTTCATCTTCGTTCACCTTCGATTTGCGTTCTCGATCGCGACGTTTTCACTTTGATACTTCTAGCCATCAAGCGATGAGGTTGATTGGTTACGTGTTGCTATTTGTAGCACGTTAGTTCACTGCTATTTTTGTATTTTGATTCTTATTGTTATTCCAACTATTAACCCTATTCAGACCGGGCTTTTTTGGACCTTCTCTGACCTCCCCCCCCCCCCCCCCCCCCATGTAACTTCCAGAATAAGTAAGCAATCACAATAACTTTCAGAATGTATAGTATGTCCAAAGATCTTTCTTTTGGTATGCGTCACGTGGGATTATGACGTCACATCACGTGGCAATTACATCATGATGTCAAAACAGCCGCCATCTTGGATTCGCCATCTTGGATTTCAATTTTTTTCCAAAATGCCAGAAAACCACCCAAAATCACCGCAAAGTACACAAAATCAATAAAACTGTGCTTGAAAACCGTAAAAAGTAAAAATTAATGGCATTTATTAAAGTTAATTTTCATTAAAGAAACACGAAAATTACAACTTTGGGAAAACATGCCTATTAAAATGCCGTTGCCATGGTGATGTCAAGTTCATGACACAACATGCTATCCTACTAAATTATTCCCAGATAATTTGTAGATAAACTCACAAAGGTTGGCAGGGTTTGGTTGAATCTTGAAAAAGTTATAAGCGTTCAAAGTCTGCGCAGGCCTCAAAAGCCCCCCCCCCCTCCCCCCACGGTCTGAATAGGGTTAAATTTTGGTGTCCCGTAGGTTCATTCTGTCATCGATTGCCTGTTGTGCTATATCTGATGACTTCGTTAGGATGACACCTTTGGTAGATAGCCACTTCAACCATATGTATGTACCAGTAAGAGTCTATCAAGCGAGAAAATAATAAACGTTCTTCTTTCCTGTGATTTATTTTTGTTTGGTAGCAACCTAAACAAATAGCAAAAGCTTACGTCGACAATAAGGACAAGAACAACAACAACAGCAACAACGGAAGAAACAGAATACGCACTTCAATAATTATTGAAACGAGGATTTTTATCATGTTATTTAATAATAATTTAAAGGCGTTTTAAACAATTACACCAACCTGGTACTGCACCAGTACACGTCACTCGACCGTTCTCAACATAGCAGCCAGGTCTGACGTTTTGATAGGAGCTGCTGCAGTAAAAATGGACGTTGTTTTCCTTCCAGTGATCGCCGTCGTAATACAGTTTACTGTTCCACCTACAGGCTTGATAATAAAAAAAAATGGCCTTTAATATTCGACAACTAAACAGTCTCAGAAGAATGCATCAAGCGGAATATATTCTTAAAATCATGGACAGTTTAGTAGAAGGTATTGAAGTGCACCCTTACACCCTATACCATACTACATTTCAGCTGATTTTGCAACCCCATACTAGACTAGAACACCAAAAATCCCTTCCCTATCCCAGACTTTCTTTTCTTAGAACAGTGTCACTGTTATTGTTTTTCATGGAAACAATCTGTCCGCAACATTTCTCGACAAAATATTACCCTATTTTATACCTCAATTTATACTTAACTCAAGAAAACCATACCCATCACAGTGGCACATACCATAATAGTTTATAATAATACGACAGTACGTACCCCCCGGGACGCTGGGCATGACTATATAGTTATCCTAGAAGTCCACATGTCATAAGTAAGTGATTAAGTTGTGCATCACGCAAAGTAACTGTTCGCTGTTGCCACGTGTATACATCACGTGCATAGTTTTATTTAATTATTCAATCACGCGTTATAACATCAAGCGATCCTAAAACTGATGAAGGGTCTAAGAGTTGGCCGAAATGTCTGAGTACCATCAACACACTGTGAATCAATGACAGGCGATAACCTGACGCCATCGTTAGAATAAGTAAAAAAATAATTATATATGCCTTTTTGTGACTGTGAGTGGGTTTGTTGCCTGCCCTATAAGCTAGTAGAAAAACTCACCATGGCACACTCCATAGTTTCTCTTCATAAAGTTCGCAACGTTACAGTCCCCTTGATTACAATGCTCGGTGAACGTACTTTCGCTTTGAGTCTTTGGAGTCAAAACCAAAAATGAAGCCAATACAAGCTTTCTTGAGCAGTGAATTTTGCCTTGGCTACAGCTGCACTGCATACATTTACCAACAGACCACGTGGTTCCCTCAAAGTACTGGATCGAGTCCTCATCCCAACACGTGACCGCTAGCAAGGGAAGAAATATATGTATTGCAAAACGTTGGAGAAAACGTATCTCATTTAAGAAAATCACTAAAATTCCGTGCAACGATCACGATATGTGGGCAACTTTTTTCTTCTTAATACCCCCACCGTGATTAAGGGAGGATGGAGTGGCACCCCTCTCCAGAGTTTTTGTTCTATTTTGGCGCGGCGAAATTATTTTGCACTGAATAGAAAGATAACATAACTTTTATGACGTCACATGGTGTCTTTAGAACCGCCATCTAGGATCCGCCATCTTGGATTTTACCATTTTCTTGGAACATCAGTAAAAAAAAACGGAAATTGATGCAAAACAAACCCAGAATGCTTACGCAATGTAAAAATAAACAAATCTTACGATTAAAAAAAAAAACTGGAAAAAGTAAAGACAAATGTTAAAAATGAGGATTTTTGGTCAGACCTGCTTGTAATTATGCAAATATCATGGACACATGTATGACATATTAAAATTTTAGCAAATGATGAATGAACAGCAACTGAAACTTTCAGTATTATTGAGCGAATCCTCTTTTCAAAAAAACCCCTCATTTTGGTTTTCTTCTTATTTTGAAAATTTCCCTTGCCCCATTTCAAAAGAAAACAAAAAACGGTTAAAGCAACAAACAAACTCACTAATAGGAAAGTAAAGCCGGGCAAACAAGCAGACAAGAGAAAATTAAATGCACTGCTTAATTTAAATGCTTCTTTCATTCAAAGACTGGTTACGATTTTCTGCTAATCTATATCCATATCCATATGTCAGACTTACAAAGCACGTTACCTGATAAACAATTCTGAATATAAAAGTTCTTCAAGCAATGGTTAGAATTCCTGCAATGCCAGACTTTTGATACTAACTGACGGCCACTAGGACAGAATGTGAGGTTTCCTCGCAGTTGATTTGCAATCTGCTTTAAGCCTGAGAAATGAACGAAACAAACAGTTGCGGTAGTAGTACTGTTAGTACAAGCATAATGATAAACCTTTGGGGGAAAATTTATAACTTATTAATTTATAAGTTATAAGTTTTAACTTATAATGCATTATATCGGTGATATTACCTAGAAGCTTGCATGTGCAGTTAATATATTTCAACGTATGGGAATACAAATGATTCCATATTTGAAACAACCAGCTTTTCTGTACAGCCGCTCTTTTCTAGTTTTGTTCGTGGCTGTGTTGCGTTCTGCAGTTTTTATTATCCCCTGCATAATTTGTAGACTATATCTTTACATTAGCCACAAAAATCTGTCATACACCTTTTATACACATGAGTGGAGTGAAGCACTTGGCATATTTGGTGTCCTGATATAACTCTTATCCCTCCATTTCACTCTGAAGTCCAACACTAACTCAAAGATTGCCGTGTGTCTCCCTGTGAATTGCTTTATTTAGACTTCGACATTTTAAATCCATGCACTTACTTAAGAAAATATTTTATAAATACGTAAAAGCAATACCTGGACACTCCGAGGCACAGCAGATCGCTCCATTGTAAACATAACAAACAGGTTTAACCATTGGTGGACATACGTTGTACTTCTCATAGGCTCCAGGGAAGTAAAAATCACATCCTGCAAATTTCCATGTTTGGTCTCTGAGGTAAATTCCGTCATCTTTGATAAATTCGACGCCTGAGTAGAAAACAAACGTTATAACTAAATGAATAATCTTGATCCAGACCTGTTAACGTAAAATGTGTTTCTTATACACCAAAGAAAATAACCAATAAAACGAAACTTTCATTGGACATTCTTTTTTTTTTTGATAAAAATGTGAGCTACTGCAAGGTGGTTCACAATACATTAGTATACCTTTCCTTCTTTGGCGTTCTATTACAGCTAACACGATGTGATGATGGTAAACGTTTAGTAAGGTCCAGCTTAGAATTTATCAATAAAAAACAAACAAATAGAAAACAAAATCCTTTGGCGTCAAACTTCGTTGTTTCAGCAACGTCATGAGGACGTCCTTTGAGTCTAGTTACATTAATTAAACCCTCTCGAAGATGCATTTTCTTTATTCGACAAGACAGACTGTTTCTTACAAATCTGTCCACGAGGCGTTGGACTGCTTCTACTGATTTCTTTTTTTTTTTTTTTTGCACTTAATTAACTTTTTTTCCTTTTTTTAGTAGGCCAGAATATTTCCAAATAAAATATTGTTGACATTTACTTCTTAAAGTTATAAATCTCAAATAATCCAAAGCATGGCTCATCCCAACTTATTTTAGCGTCATAGAATTATTTTTATTTATTTTTTTTTTACAATAAAATATACTTTCCCTCCGTTGAAAATTATTTATTTATGAACTGTTATCTTATACAAGGCGACCTGTTACCTTCACAATAATCTTTCTTTTCTCTTACAAACTTTGCAACGTTGCATTGCGGTTGTTCACAATTCTCGTTATGGTCATAGATGCCGGTATAATAGCCTGGGAAGTTAATACTCAGTGTCTTGTGGCATGTCAACAGGCCATTTTTGCAGTGACAATTCATACACTGGGAAACTTGCCAACCGTTATCGTCTTTTATAAGGAATGAGTTTCCGTCTTCGTCCTTGCAAACGACTAAAATTAAATTATAAAAAAAGTAAATACAGCTAAGACATCATTATTAATCAATCAATCAATCAATCAGTCAATCAATCAATCATGCAAGCAATCAATCAATCAAGCAATCAGCCAACCAGTTGGTCAGTAGGTCGCCAGTCAGTCAGTCAGTCAGTCAGTCAGTCAGTCAGTTGTCAGTCAGTCAGTTGTCAGTCAGTCAGTTGTCAGTCAGTCAGTCAGTCGGTCAGTCAGTCAGTCAGTCAGACCCTCAGCTGGTCAGTCAGTCAGTCATGCAGTCAGTCAGTCGTTCGACCGATCGATCAGTCGATCAAACGATTAAGGGCTATAACTGTACAAAAGGGAGGAGGCTTATACAACCTTCACGCCGTTGTTATTCATCCCTGTAAGTTATCACGAAAGCACATAGCTAGATTCCATCCTAAAGTAAAAATTCCTTGGCACAATCTAAAGAGAGAGAGAGGAAGGGGAGGGAATGGGGAAGGCAGGGGCTTGGGGGGAAAGTTTACGTGCATTTTAAAAATCGAGTAAGATGGACAGGGAAATGACAACATGGAATATTTTTTGCTTGCTAGAATGGTGTTTTTAGTTGTATGCATTTGCACCATATTGACCATTAAGATAGAAATAAAAAATCACTTTTAAACATTGAAAGCGTACCACTGTCACAGCCTTGTTCGTCAGATCCATCCGGGCAGTCCCGGATCCCGTTACACCGGTGAATATCTCGGATATTCAATCCGTCACTTGCACACTCAAACAGCGTTTCGTTTACGGAGAGTTCCTGATAGACTGCAGAAAAACAAAACATCCCCCATTCAGGAATTGCAATGCTGCTTTCCGTGTTAGTATACAGCTTATTCGAGAAAGGTTGTCGGAAAAAAAAACACAAAAGTGCACGCGACAATACCGAATGGTAGTATGGGTAGAAGTAGAGAGCTAATGCACGTGCTGAATACTAATAAGAAGGCAACATGACGAACTCGAATCTGCATGTTTTCTTTCCCTCTAGACACGTGGAAACAAACTATTTTTAGCCCCCTGGATTTTGGAAGAAATTTTAAAACTCGAAAACAAGCGAAAGTAAAAGTAAAGCTATAGAAAAAAAGGCCTCCTGAGAGGAAAAACAAAATCTTCACGTGCAAAAATAGAAACTCGTTCATTTCCTACAGGCCAATATGCAAAATTCGAGTGAATACTCAGATCACCTTTCGGTCTTTTCCCATACACTTTTGTGCTTTTTTTCCGATAACCTTTCTTGAATTAGCTGTAAATAAAATCAGCTTTGGATAGCTGAATAATTTGCAAGTTAAAGACATGTTTAGCGAAAACAAAAAACATTAACAGATTTAACCACGAGTTTTAAGTATCGAATAATTCGTATCGGAACTTTTAATTAACGAAGGAATCACATAAGACCATGACTGATTTTTTCGCTGCAGGGTACTTGAACCCAACTACGTTCTAACGGAACTGATATTCCATTGACAAATGTCCCAGGACATACTGGTAAGACAGCTCAAAGACGCCTATCCATGATGAAACACAATGTATACACACTTACCGAACGAAGGACGAAGGCATAACTAATAATAATTTCGTAAATTACCTAAAACAAGCTACCCCAAACTCGCATATGTTATATTTGCCTTTCCTTGAGTGTTTTTTTTTTTCGATACCGCGCTTAAAACATTAGCCTAAAAAACTGTTTACACTTCGTTTATAACAATATCAAAAAAAATAACAATTTTAGTTGAGTAGAAAGTATTTCTAAATTTCAAATGTTATATCACCAGACGCAATATTGTTATTAGGAAGTGGTCGCTCTGCCTAAATATTTTCTTTTAAAGGCAGGTAATCATCAGTTCGCACTGCGACGTGGGTGATACTAATCATAAAAGATAGCTTACCTTTGCAAGTATATGGGTTCCATTGTGCGCTCGACTGAATATGACACTTTTCACAGGTAGGAAACAACTGGACACTAAACAATCCATAAGTGATGTTCACATCATATCCGGTACAGTTAATACCGCCACTGATACACGAACAATACACACAGGAGCTGTTCATCCACGTCTCTCCATTCTTACGTAAGTTTCCGCTGATGTCCAAACATTCAGGCTGATTTAGTATTATTTGGCAAATTACGACACCTGAGTCAGTGCAGGTACAGTTAGTTGTCGGGTTTGCGAGCCACCGATCCCCGAGCTGTCTTGGGTTTCGATAATGATCTAAGCACACTGGTATAACTTCTAAAGAGCATTCAACCAAAGACGGGGCAGTGCATCGGCACGCGGTAAGTGGATCTGGCTCCCACGTGTCACCCACGTTATAGAATGTCCCACCCGACTCACACAACTGTGGTAAAACTAATAAACGAAATACAAACAGAAAAGGTTACAGTCAATTAATAATAGTTCTTTAGTAAGTCAGGCTACCGCAATTATGTATAAATGAAATCAGGTAACAACTGAACGAAGGCCTACCTTTGGTGGTTTGGGGGATGAGAGTTGTATTTTGGGCTGAAAATAAAAAAAAGAAAAAGAAAAGAGTTGTAACGTTTACTAATATCACTAAATTTTAAATCAATATATAACATCGCAATGACTCGATTGACCGCCCTGAGTGCTTTACAAATAGAAGGCGCTTATTAGAAAAGGGAGATCAGTTGACGATAAGGCACTCGTTACTGGGTGAAGGCTTAGTTTGGTCTGTTTTATAAACTTTTGCCCAATACTTTATTAGCAAAGAAACTAATTCCATGGATCTCAATGACAAAACCATAGGTTTATTGCAAACAAATATGTTTCCCGGGCGTTATAATTTAACGTTGCTAACAAGCCAAAAAAAAAAGAAACTGTTTAGTCTATCAGTTTATGAAAACCGATGATGCAGTCAGTTTTAAATCTTCTTCAATTTCTGTCTATCCGTACATTTTTTTATTTGTATTTGCTGTGTTATAAAATGTTCCTTTGTGATCACTGATTTAAGTGGTTATTTTTATATTTCACTCAATTTGGTAGCCGTTTTCTTAAGTCTAAATCTGGCTAAAGTATATACGTGACACAGTTCCTTTAAGGAGGCTTGTGCATTTAGGTAAGGAAAATAAACCACATATGATCTTAATGTATTCTGATGGCCCTATACACATAATTGATTCATATTAGCATTTTATTCCTTCAAAACTATATTTTTTATTGTATTATTGTAATCTTTTTTCTTCACACTTTTTACCGTATAGTTTCATTATTTGTCAAAGATTACAGACTGTCAATCGAAAGCTCATAATTTTAACATTTTTAAATTTGTTATTCAAGTATAAGTTTTTTATGCAAATATTTCCAAATAGAACTTCAAAACAGCTTTAGCTACAATATTTCCTGTCGCAGACTCTCTATTAGGTTCGGCATTTCAAGGTCGAGTGCCACCATGCAAGAGACATTCGCCTTAACAATTCTTGTGTTTCTTTGTACACACTCTGTATCCAAGGACTGCCAGTTATGTTATTCGAGGTCCCAAAAGGCTTTGCTTCTACACCCCCCTTTCCTCTTCAACCCCCCCCCCCACACACACACACACACACACACACACACACACACACACACACACACACACACACACACACGCCTCCCTGATGATTAGAACCGATGACACTTTAGCAGAACTGAGCAAATCTTCTTCGAAAAATTGCGGATAAACCTCTATAAATTATGTAAGTTTAACATCATCCGCCTATACGTCCAAAAGTGAAGCTAAATAAACGACGTTTGAAATGAGTTACCTTTAGTGTAGATAAACAGGACGATAGTGACCAATCCAAAAATCTGAATTGCCTCTTTACCCATTGCCGTTGTTACTTTCACGGCTCAGAAGTAGTCTGTTAAAACAAATAAAGATACAAAAAATAGGCCTACTCCCTATGATTCGCATTGTACAAAGCGTTTGCACATTCGTTTACACTAAGTACCATATATGGAAAATTACGAGAACCATTTAACCAATCAAAATTACTATATTTGGATTAAATTCACAGCGCGCGCTAGCTCGCACTCGATGGCGTAATCTTGTTTTTGAACAAGCTTGGTTGAATAAAGTTAAATTTGGTTAAATTCTCCTGTTTCATCTTCTTGAAGTAGTCTGGAGAACTTCGCTTCGATACACTTAATGTATTTCTTTAGTTTCTGCAAGAAATTTACGGCGCTTAGGTCGAAATTCAAGCATCTTACCGCAAAATCAAAATTATGTTGCTTGCGTCATTACGTGTATAAAGCATTCGCGTACAAATTCTTCGTGTTTCCAAATATGGTACTTAGCAAAATGAATATTCAAACGCTGTGCGCGCGCGTTACACGTTTCAACCTTTATCGGTTTCTGCAATCAATCATATTAAAAGGCTAAAGGGGATTTTACAGGTCTGTGTTTGGGTGATCACGCATACTAAGACGATTTTCAAAAGAGTAGTCGAAAAGGAGTGTCATCCAAATTAAACGTCATGTAAATAAATGCGTGTTAGAAGAATTAAAAATTACGTGTTAAGGACGTTCGCGCTAATTGTTTATGCGCATCCTTACTGCGCACGTAATTCATGTGGCAACGTCACGCCACGTCATGCATGACGCGCGCGCTGAGAAAACTTTCCAAACACATATAGGGTTGGTAGCCGTTGCGTTAACTTCGCTTGCAGTTTCCTCCATTAAACGGTCGGTGACCCCCACTTTTTTCGGGATATACCACCTTTACCGATAAATTTCTACTGATTGACAAAAAATGAGCGAATTTCCAATGTTGGAACTTTGTTATTTTTTCATTTTCTCCCCTCGCGCGCGACCAAATTAGTCACATTTTCCAGTCTCGAGTGTTCGCAAATCCAATTCTTTAAGGCAAGATTTTCCTTAAGGGACTTCAAAACCGAAATATATTTGTACAATAGATCCACTAAAATAAATTCAGACAAAGAAAGTTAGCCTACATCAATTAATTTAAAATATTTTGTCGCCCGAAGCCGCTGAGGTCATATCGAGTGACGAAGTGAAATTTATCCAAATACGCGCCCTCTTTCGGTTATCGTATTTCGGAAACGAAGTCGGTGACCCCCACTTTTTTTACATTTCTGATAAAAGTAACTAATAAACTAGCTCTGGTGAAATTTTAAGAAAAATTGCAATGTTGGAAGATTTTCGCGCGAACGTCCTTAAAAGAGCGCGCTTCGTGAAAGTCGATCGCTAGCAAGTTTGAACATTTCACCCGATTACCGGCTATTGGTAAATTTGTAGACTGCCTATTTTAGGGAATTACACGTCCTTGCATAAAGCTACTGTTTGGTCGATGAAACCTCGCGGTTTACAGTCTTACTTCCAAGTGTTAATTGGAAGCGTTCATAAAATAAGTAAAATAAAAATAATTAAAAAAAAGCCTCATACGTGAATAGAATGATAATTCTGCTTAACAATCAGATTTTTATTTATTAATGAATATTGCACTTAAAGAGGCTACGTCACAGACAGCACATCTTAAATAAATTGGTAACTTTTTTCAATTTTGTCGATCGTAATCAGTTTTAGTCTTCGTCATTGAAAACCATCCTTATTTTCTTTTTGTTTTATTACTCCTTTGCTTTTTTCTATGTTAGATAACTAATATTTTGAGGTGCTCTTCAATTTGAAAGTTATCAGAAAATGACTTAAAATATCATGACATTGCTCCTTAAAAGTACCAGTACCATAAAGGAAACAACATCTTTGTTATAGGGTGTTTTCATGGCAGCCATGTTGTAGGAGTGTAACAATTAAATATATTTGCATAAAAATTAGTTTTTTCCCCCAATATGGCCGCCATGAACACGCTCTATTGAGAGAAAAAGACAAGAAAGAAAAAGAAAAGAAAAGAAAAGAAAACAACAGAATAAAAATATACTGCATTGCCATATTATCGCTAAAAGCAGATCACTGCAGGCCCTGATTAACGCACAACAGTACACGCCCTGAAAGATAACCAGGGAATGTATTGCGATATAGATCGCCTTGACTCTAATTTTCCCTCGGCCGAATAATGTTTTACAACGCCTTAAGGTGAATAATGTAAGTGCTCTCATTCCCTCTAGTTATCAGATCTGCACTGAAACTTTTATGCGAATTATCGACATAAACAGTCTTTCTGGTCGTGGTCTTGGATTTTAGCTCCTAAAATTGCATGTACAGCTGAACTTTTGGCGAAAAAACTATTAAAGTAAAACGCGTCCCGCCTCGTTCGGCGCTTTCCTTTTCTAATTGTGTTCACCATAAAAGATTGACAAGTGTAGTTTTTATTGCGTTTTAACTGTGATAAAAATTTGCCTTAGAAAAAATAACGCAAAAATAAAAGTTAAAGGGTATATAAAATATGCCTATAACTTTCTGGCAAAATATTCTTTTGCAATTCAAATTTCAACAGAGAAAACTATCTTACTTCTTTCTTTTTCTTTTATTTGAGGGTAAAACAATTACCCATGCATGTAGAGATGGTTTTAAGAACTCTGATTTGAAAGAATAATAAAAACTCCAGAGGACCACTAAATACATCGAAAAATATATTACTAAAAATCCCCACCTTCGCTTACCAGTTGAAGTGAGCGCTTTGTTCAATAACGGCTGAGAAAACTTCAACGTCGACAAGGCTGTTATGTTTTAAATTCGCTTTGTAGAAAAAACAAATAATATAAGATAACATGACATTCGATCATTGGTTGGTATATTATTATTTCTCCGAGTTACAATTTATGACGTCGTTTATTGCTAATGACTTCTCTGGATATCGTGCAACATAAGTTTAAGTTAATGGAAAGCTAATTTAGATAAAAGGGGCCTATTCAACCTTTTTTGTTTGTTTTGTTTTTAGGCGGCTTGTCTAATAATATCGTAGAGATGATATGTGAAGCCACAATACAACCTAATCTCAAATTGGGCATTGTTTAATATTAATGTGGACTGAACTAAACGTTTGTCCATCTGTTTTGAAATAAATTCAGTCGTCAGGCTAAACAGTTCCATAAAATACATTGATATATTACAATAGTCCATTTTGCAAATACGGCAGCCATGTTGATTCTGCCCCCAGGGCATCCTATAGCATTTAATAAAGTCACTTATAATTTTAATAATGGTAATTGCAAAATTATCACAATAAAAGAATAAATCATTTTAATATGCATTATAGGATACCCTGGGGCAAAGTCAATATGGTCGCCGTAACTACAAAATGGACTATAAGTGATGATGTCCCCTTAGGCGTTATATTGCAATAATATATATATAATAGTTTGGCATGGCACTTTAGATCGTTAGCGTTTTCAGAGAATTTATTTTCGGAGAATTTACGATATTGAAGAATATAGAACACGTATGAATATATGTATATTTTTTTTAGTGAATCTTCTTTTTGTAGATCTTCTTTTTGTAAAAATTATATATATATATATATATATATATTAGAATCAAACCAAGCCTAACTTAAGGGTATTGTTGGCATTCTCGTGTCACCTTTGCCATAAGATCCGTTTGGAGAAAACAAAAAAATAAATAGAAAATATTCGATCTGGCGGCACCCCTTAAGTTTGTTTTACAATCGCAAGGTATGTTTCGTGACCCTTTGAATTTATTTTTAAAATTCAGACCTGACATTCGTGCAATATCTGCTTAAATTATTTATTTATCTTTTTAGGAAAACGCAAAGTCAACAGATCATAAACACGCGCGAATTTAAACCCATTAAAACTTAACATTTTTTTTCACACAATGAATGAAAATGCTTAGGTTCTACTCGATTTTACTACAAACACGTGTGGTTATTTTACGTATTATGCGCAATTTACTTGTGTATTTGAAATTCAGTCATTTGCAATTTTAAATAAAAGATAAACTCGTTTTGCATAATGGATTTTAAACACGTATATCTGACTTTAAAAGAAAAACAAAATAATGCGGGGATTGAAACCTTCTATTATTGACTTATATCGGCACGGTTAGTGGTATGTCTCACATTAAAAGAGAATTTTTGTTTAAAATCCATATGTTTTGTTTAATTGATAGAAGGGAAATTGTAAATAGCACTGACTTCATTAGATAACAAGGTGCGCACGCGAACACATGCCTGCACCTCTCACTTTTAAAAAAATAATTTCAATATAATCCTATGAAATGGGTCGAGTGCATATGCTAACTGAAATCGGTTGAATTGTTACCATGCGCATTGAGAATTAAAAATCGATTCTTGATGCGAAATTAACAAAACCTACAGAAATAAAGGACCTGGTTCGTATTAAGATTTCAATGTTAACGCGTTAACCATGGTTATGCAAACCATACTTATGAAATGTCAAGAACCTTAAAAGTCGCGGGGACAGGTTCCGGTATGCATGGTTCCGGTATGCAAGAAGTGCGACGACTGATACCGAAGATGTGCGAAATTTATGGACAGGCTCCGTATTGTTTCTGCATCAATAATTGCACGTGCAAAGCGCTGTCTGGTAAAATACAGTTTTCGCACGAGCGAGATGAACATATATAAATATGTAAAATAAAATAAAAATAAACATCGGAGGGGAAGAAGAAAAAACAACAAACAAAAATAGGTCCCTCCACATGGGAACCTGAAAATGACGTCATTTGGCCCTTGTGATCAAATGCACCACGAAGTTTATCAAGCCTTATTTTGACTCCGGATCCACAACAAACTGCCAGTTTGAAAGTTCAAATGAACATTTTGGGCCTTTTTTGGGAAAATGCCATCACGTGGATTGAGCCTAATGGTCACTCCAGGTCCAAAAGAATCTAATAAGTTCCCATATAATAGACAAAGTATTACTTTCACTTTAGGTCCACACCAAACTTCCCGTTTGAAAAAATAAAAGGTCCCGGAACTCGTTTACGAGAAACGACGATTTATATCTCTTGCCAGCCAAGCCGTATAGAAAAAGCCCCCATTTTCTTAATGTGCGCGCGCTAATCACGCGTAAAATTACTCGCAGCATGGGATGCGTAATGCAGTACTTAAAATGTAAATATTGAACTTTTTAGGAAAAATTCCACAATGTGGATTCAGCCTTATGGTTACTCCAGGTCCAAAATCAAACGAGGTCCTTCCACATGAGGAACTCAAAATGAAGACTTTTGGCCCTTGTAATCTTAAGTCTCCACGTAGATTAACCCTTTTTACCAGATTCACAACAAACTGCTCGTTTAAAAATGCCACCATGCATCACCAGGTGGATTCAACCTTACGGTCACTCCAGGTCCAATAGAATCGAATGAGTTCCCCTACATTGGCAACTTAAAGTAAAGATTTTGGCCCTTGCGATCTACTGCCCCCACGTAGATTAAGCCTTGTTTTCACTCCAGATCTATAACATACTGCGCGTTTGTAACTTAAAATAAACATTTTGGGCGTTTTTGAGAATATGCCACCACGTGGATTCAGCCTAGTGGCCACTCGAGGTCCAAAAGAATGAAATGAGTTCCGCCACATAGGAAACTTAAGAGGCTGTGTCTCCAATACCGGTTTGGTAGATCATTTCCTTGTGT
>NC_135759.1:9085550-9088050 GCF_052425735.1 Oculina patagonica
ATAAAATTTAATTTCCAAAGCCAATATGCATTATTCCAGAATGAAGAAAAAAAAATTCAATAGTTTTTACACTTCCGACGGCTACCAGAAATAGATTGAAGCAAACTAAAATGAAACGGAGATAAAATAACCTTTTTTAACCTTGACTTTAAATACAAGAAACAAACATAGGGAGCACAATTCAACATATCAATACGTACATTTGCACGAAAAAAAGCCTTCAAACACGGAAAATCAGGGACATTGCATTTAATACGATTCTTTATACTACGTTTAACAACACGCTTTTTAGGAATAAGTATTAGCGATTTCCCAAGCAGCCGAAAGTAGGCTTTACTAAAATTGAAAGTACACTCCATCATGTAGCCGTTGAACAGTTCTAGGACTCCGATAACGGCAGAAAAAGAATACAGACAGATACTTAGCGGTGGTACAGGGTCTGGAAGGGGAGTGGGTCCTCAACCCACATTCCCGCACCTTTTTCATGCGAATCCCTCATTTTTTTCATGGCTATCTCGAATCCCGTTTTTACTTTCCTCAAAATTACATTAAAAAATACTTGTTTATGCAAAAGTTAACTAAAGTAAGTTGTAGATATTGCTATGCATTTGTGTGTGCCCAGGGTCATTGTAGAAACGTTTTCGTGGGACCTGCGGAAATCTATGTTGTTTTTGTTGTATTTCAAAATTTCGGTTCATTCTGGCTGTTGATAAGTTGAAACTTTAATTTTATGCGTTCGTAAACAAATACCCTGCTCTACAACAGGAGTTTCAAAATCACGACTCCGTTTGGCGGCACATACCCGTAGAGGTATTTAAGGGGAGTACCCCCGGGGTACTTCTGGCACTAGAAGAATGATAATAGGCTCCAAGATTATAAAGGAGTGTCGTATGTACATCACTGCACAGAAATGTCCGGCTAGCCTTCTCCTCGCCTTCAATTTGAAACCATTCACAGTGAGCAGACGTTTTGTGACTTTAAGTTTTATTTTCGTGAGCCGGAAGTTTCGTGACTGTGAGTCTTGCTATTAATAGTTTCACGAAACACAAGCCTTGATGTATAAGAACAAAGAACGCAGCTCTAGCTAGAAAAATAAATACTCGACTGAAAGGACCCGCCAGGACCTTTGCAAAACAGAAAGGAAAGATCTGAGAGGGAGAATGCGTCTAAAGCCTGAACAGAAATTGAACGCTAAAGAACAAATGCCAGATGCTACGTGTGGTGCGTTTTGAAACAGCATTTTGTATTTTCAATTTAGTGAACCGGTCGTCGAGCAATCAAACAGTCTTTATTAAGTACGGAACAGCTGCAACTTGAAGTGGAATCACTGGTTTATAAACAAGAGCAAGAATGGGACTCCGACTGCAACTGCAAACCTGTGGTACGAATCTGATTTGCCTTGCTAACGTGTCACTTCTTTACCTTACGTGAGGTCTTAAAATAGACACAACTATGACAACTATCAACCAAGTTCAAAACACTAGCATCTGTTTTTTAATTCACTTCGATAAAATCTGATTATCGCATTTTCCAAATTTTTGGCGGCATTACAAAAGGCAGAGCTTCATGTAATATATCACATACACAAACCATTATTTTTTCAAAAGGGAGAAGTGATTAACAGTACATCCCTTGTAACCCAAACATTTACACAATATGTCCCAAATGTGTAAATAAACACTTTTAAAACTTGACAAAGAGTAAACGCACAATACGAAGAACCGCATCCTGACGCATCTTATCACCAAAATGTATATAAATACGAACAAATAGAAAACAGAAAGGCCGACCGTACAGTAAGCTAATACTGGACTAATATAGCTTTCTTCCAATATTTCGTAAGGCACAGCCTGACTTCATCAGGAAATCAAAAACTAAAGAGAACGCTTTAGGTTCTTATTCCTTAGTTGTTGTTCACTCTTTACTTGTTCATGAACTCTTTAGTTCTCTTTTCTCTGATCAAGTAAGGCCATGCCTGACGAAAGTTTGGAACGCTGAGCTTCAATACTGCATCATTCTAAAAATTAGTCACTAAATCTCGTCTTGACTAGCTACATCTCATTCTAATCTTATTTCACTTGTAATGTACTTATATTATACCTTTCGATGTAGTTTTAATGTAGCATGTAAATCACTTTTATCTCCTTTCTCAATTTAGTTTTTTTTTTACTTTTGTGTATTGGTTAATTAGCATTTAGATATGATCTGATCTAAAGCCTTTCTACTCCATTTTGGACCATAGACCACTGAAAAAACTCCTCCAATCCCTCCTGTCCCTGGCCAGACGTTCTATCTGCGTCTAGGTGTAGTTCTTTTACTGTATTAATAGTGCATTCCATACCCCTCCCCCCAGCTGCTATGCCGTCTCCCCCTCAATCTGCTTCCCTGTGGGTTCCACCAGTGAGCTTGCCAGGCAATGCAGTCCATTGGTGTTCTCAGTTATTGCATTTCCATGCCCATTTCTTCCTCATAATCTGTTGTTTCACAGGTGCTTGTCATG
>NC_135759.1:9090550-9138927 GCF_052425735.1 Oculina patagonica
CTCCTCCTTCTCTTTCTTCTTCTTTTCCTATCCTCCCCCTCCTCCTCCTCCTCCTCCTCCTCCTCCTTCTCTTTCTTCTTCTTTTTCTATCCTCCCCCTCCTCCTCCTCCTTCTCTTTCTTTTTCTTTTCCTGTCCTCCCCCTCCTCCTCCTCCTTCTCCTCCTTCTCCTCCTTCTCTTTCTTTTTCTTTTCCTGTCCTCCCCCTCCTCCTCCTCCTTCTCCTCCTTCTCTTTCTTTTTCTTTTCCTGTCCTCCCCCTCCTCCTCCTCCTTCTCCTCCTCCTTCTTTTTCTTCTTCTTTTCCTGTCCTCCCCCTTCTCCTCCTCCTTCTCCTCCTCCTTCTTTTCTTCTTCTTTTCCTGTCCTCCTCCCCCTCCTTCTCCTCCTTCTCCTCCTCCTTCTTTTTCTTCTTCTTTTCCTGTCCTCCCCGTCCTCCTCCTCCTCCTCCTCCTCCTCCTTCCCTATCTTCTTCTTTTCCTATCCTCCCCCTCCGCCTCCTCCTCCTTCTCTTTCTTTTTCTTTTCCTGTCCTCCCCCTCCTCCTCCTCCTCCTCCTCCTCCTCCTTCTCTTTCTTTTTCTTTTCCTGTCCTCCCCCTCCTCCTCCTCCTTCTCCTTCTCGTTCTTTTTCTTCTTCTTTTCCTGTCCTCCCCCTCCTCCTCCTCCCTGTCCTCCTCCTCGTCCTACCTCCTCTTCTTCTTCTTAAAAACAAGATGTAGCTGAATTGGAATACATTTCACGTATTCTTATTTGGTAGCCATTAGAGCTCCATGCTATAACAATTACTTTTTGGTTGGGAGGGGAGGGATGGATTAAAACCTCTCCCTACATTTACCTACACTCCCCCCCCCCCAGCTTGCTATTTCAAACTTCAAGAATGCAGGTATGTTTTTTTAATTATTTTATTGCAACACAAAGGCCACTACTTGCAAAACCAAAACGTACACTACTTACAATACTGCTTACAATACACTACTTATACTACTTACACTACTTACTGTACAATACTTCTAAAGGCAACAATTTTTACACTACTTTTAGTCAGTTAACATCGGTTTCCGGTTACACACCTATGTACCTAGCAAATTACAATTCGCAAAAGGTTTCCACTTAGCCTTAAGCACCTTTACATAATTGTACCTCAGAGAAGCAATGTAACATTTAGTTTCATAGTTTCTTTAAACTTAATTCTTATAGGAAGAGAAAGAAGGAAGACTACTATTCCTACGGCAGCTCCATAAATGTAGCTTACCTAAAACAATTACATAGTTAAATAGAGGACATTTAGTATTTGTGACACCGATTAAAATTTTCTTCAACTCGAGTTTCCTTTGTTCTTTGGCAATAGCGATCCAATAAGATTCAAATTCTTCCCAAAATGCACGTGAATAAACACAGTAAAAGAATAAGTGATCAATTGTTTCCGGACATGTATTCCAAAAAGAGCAAAGATCACTTTGTATTAGACCTATCTTAGCTAATCGGGAATTTGTGAATAAAATGTCATTCAGAATTTTAAACTTGAAACATTGCACATATATGTTAGCACATATGAGATACAGGACCTTATTAATGAGAAAGCCTTTTTTGCTTCATCGTCATCAATAGAAAATATTGATTTCAACTTTATGAAGCCTCTGGACTCAGGATATATATAAGCAGACCATAGAAATCCCTAGACTTACTAAGTGCTGGATCGAAAAGTCTGTCACCGATTTTAAATTGCAGTGATCTGACATGATTTCTATTAACTTCGCGGCTTCAAATTCTTAAATGACTTGATTCAGCGCAACGAACACCAGTCAGGTCAGAAGGTTGGAATCTCTTAAACCATTTTGTTTTGCAAGGTTAAAGGACTCTGTGTTATTCAAATCAAATTTTAAGTCGCATAAAAGAACAATGTTTGCGCTATTATAATATTATAAAAAATAGGTTTACCGTTTACTCTTATATTATAATTGTTCCAGATGATTGTTTGGCGTGGACTTACAAGGTCAAACTTACAACAAAAATCTGACCACCAATGTAACATTTCCTTATAGAATTTTGGGGAAATATTATAGTCATTAATATTATAGTCACAATGAAGAAACAATTCTCCACTAAAAGGTTTTAGTAAAAGCAATAGATACGCTTTCCAGAGGTGAAAGTTATCGCTTAAAAATCCTACGATGCATGAAAGTCGGAGTGACATAATTGACGTTGTAATTAAGATCAGTTACCTTTAACTCTATCCAGATCGGGCGGGAGCGAAACTGCCCGCGCTAACTTTGGACGCTTATATCTTTTTCAAACGCTGCCAAACTTTGCGAGTTTATATAAAATTCATCTGGAAATAATTTGGCAGGATATGTAGTTGTGTCAGGAACTTCTCGTCACCATGGCAACGGTATTTTGACAGGCATGTTTTCTCAAATTTTGAAATTTCGTGTTTCTATAAATAAAAATTAAAATGTAAGCACAGTTTTTTATGTTGAATACTTTGCAGAATTTTTTGGCGGTTTTCTGACGTTTTTGAAACATTTTGAAATCCAAGATGGCGGCTGTTTTGAAGTTATAACGTAATTACCACGTGATGTGACGTCATCATCCCACGTGACGTATACCAAAAGATAGATTTTCGGACATACTATATATCCTCTACTAACTATGATATCCACTAAGTTTTATTGTGATTGCTTTTAAGCAATAATTGGAAGTTACAGAGGCGGAACCGCCGCCCTCCCCCCCCCCCCCCCCCGGTCAAAAAAGATCCAAAAAAAGCCTGGTCTGAATAGGGTTAAGCCAGCAAATTCAAAATCATTTATTACTGCTGTCTGGGTATGCAATTCATCTATTTTCATGTCAGAATGCACACTTTGTTGTAATATTTATATTCGTCAAAGAACGAAAACGTCCAGCCACTTATTGTCAAAAGGTGTCATGTGACACAATATTCCCCGACAAATATGCGGAGATTGGGTGACTTTGCACCTCTCATTATATTGCGTTCACTTTTCTACGTCATTTGTTACACGATAAAAGCTATAGTAACGTTTATGTTCCAAAGCGTCTTAAAACACACCAAACCTCTTTGGAGTTTATAATTTTTCACGGCACCGCACTAAGAAAAACTATAAAAATTTTAATTTTAAAACTGCTCTTTTTTAACTGTTGTAGGATTTTATTGGCTTCCTCGTCATGGCGTCAACATTTACCTCAACGAAAGAGACAACCAATTACGCGCGGTTATGTCGCCTTTTGGTGGATGTCGGGACACAAGTATTGAGGGATAAATTTGACAAAATGTACCCAGCAGGAAACCTGCACACATTTTTTGCATCTCCCACAGTGCTTGCTACATTAACGTCCCTAAAGAAGAAGAAAGTCCTCCAATTGACACAATGGGGACAACTAATGTCGCCTACAGTGTCATCAGCGGAGTTTGACATCACCCTTCTTGTACTCCTTCTTAGGAATATTTGTGGTCTGTCTCCTCCAGCATCAACTGTTTGGAACAATCCTCCACTTCCAACAGATTTGACAGAAGAGGCAGATATTTTTCGTATCAGGGTTCTCAGGAACAAAGTGTACGCTCATACCAACGGAGCTTCTGTCGATGACGTAACATTCAATAGCTACTGGGTGAGCATCAAGGAGCCGCTGATAAGACTTGGTGGACCTAGTTATCGGGCCATCATTGATAATCTAAGGACTGAGTGCATGGACCCTGAGAAAGAGCAACACTACCAAGGGCTCCTTAAACAATGGAAGGAAAATGAAGAAATTGTCATGGAAAAGCTCGGCGAAATCGAAGGGAAATTGGACGAGATGGATAAAAAACTGGATACTTTGGTGCACCCAGGGGCACACTCAGTCGAAGAAGTTAATGTTAAAGGTTAGTACTTAATAAATTTATATTGACGTGATACTGTTCTTTTGATATTTGCCAGTCTTTACAATTTCTAACTAAAGGATTACTCACTCAGTCACTCAATCCTCTTCGTGCCCTTGGGCATATGAGGCCGATACCAGAGACCGCCACTGCTGCCTGTTCTTTGCTCTCTTCCTCAGCTCTCCCCAGCTGACTCCGTTTGCCTGCAACTCTTTCTCAACTGTCCGTCGCCAGGTTTTTTTTTTGGTCGTCCTTTTGCTCTCTTTCCAGATGGAGTCCAGTGCATAGCAACTCTGGAAATTGATGTTCGATCAATCCTGAGGAAATAACCGATCCAGCGCCACCTTCTCTTCTTCACCTCTGAGCTGATGTTGTTAGTTGAGGTTCCCGGCGTAGCTCGGCGTTCGAAATAATGTTAGGAAAGAAGATGTTCATAATGCGACGAAGACACCGATTTTGGAATGTGTCCAGTTTGTGGCAGATGGCTTTTGTGGTCTTCCATGACTTGCACCCATACAGCAACGTGGTGAGGACGTTACTCTTAAAGAAGCGGAGTTTAGTCTTTAGGCTGATCTTCTTACTTTTCCAGATGTTTTTGAGGAAGGCAAATGCTTGCCCTGCCTTGGAGATCCTTGCTTCAATCTCTGAGTCTGAGTCTCCATCAGTGGTGAGCCAAGGTACGTAAACTCGTTGCCTTTTTCAACTATCTTCCCATGCAGGGTGATCGGTGAATCTGAGCGGTGATTCATTCTCATGTGTTTGATTTTCTTTGTGCTGATCTTAAGACTAAGCAAAGCAGCTGTAAATGCCAGACCTTCGGTCATGGCTTGCATCCTGTGTGGCGGTGGGCTAAGAGGCAGATGTCATCTGCGAAATCAAGGTCGCTGAGCACATCAAAGAGAGTCCATCGAATGCCTCTTTGATCTTGTGTAGCGTTCTTCATGACCCAGTCGATACAGAAAGAGAATAGGAACAGAGAGAGTATGCACCCTTGCTTTACGCCCGTTTGAATGTTAAATGGTTCTGTCACCTGGTTTTCACAGATGACCTGGCCTTGGCAGTCGTGGTTAAGCATCCTGATGATATTCACTACCTTGGATGGTATTCCGTAGTGTCAAAGGATGCACCATAGCGTTTTCCTGTGGATGTTATCGAATGCGTTTTCAAAGTCTATGAAATTGGCATAGACTGCTGTTCCATTCCTTCGCCTTCTCAAAGGTCTGCCTGAGAGTAAAGATGTGATCACTGCAGGATCTCCCTTTACGGAAGCCAGCTTGCTCTTTACGAATGTCCTTCTCCAGGGTAGCAAAATGATCTCCAGCCCTAGTATGATCTTGCCGCTCACTTTGCTTGTGAGACTCTGGAGTGTTACACCCCTCCAGTTGTTACAATCAGATAAGTCTACTTTTTTGGCAGGCCTTACGATCAATCCAGTCTTTCAATCTTTAGGCATGTTCTCGGAAATCCAGACTAAAGGATTAACACTCGTTATATGAGTCTAAATTATAGTCCATCGAACGTTTCACCTTCTCGCACAGGTGAAAAAGAACGTTACTGAAGAAAGTCTGAAAATACGGGTGATTATTACGTTATAACTTTTATAAAAATTAAATGCAGCCTAATTTCATAAAAAAAGAACGTCACATTAAGCATGTGGACGATCTTTATCAATCGTTGCTGCTTTTAATTTTCAGATATATAACCTATATATATAGGCCGAAGGTTTTTTTGGTCACTTAATTTGTCAAATATTGCCTTGCTCTTGAAGGACTCTTCAATGGAACAAACCGGTGCAAAAAGCTTATCTGTGTAAGGTCCGGTTTCCAATGGATGGATAAAAACTTTCCTTTACGACAAATTGGTAGCCAAGGAGTGCCCCCCCTTAACGCATCATTTGAGGCAGTCAAAACTAACCTTTACATAGCTGTATCGAGTGATACCTTGTTATCACTCAACCATCAATAGTATAAATACTGAGTGCAGGGACCCTAAGAAAGAGCAACACTACAAAGAACTTCCATAAGCAATAGAAGGAAAATGCCCTCCATAGAAATATGCAAGGGAGAAATGTTAGCCGCATGTTTTTTATTGTGTATATATTATCACCTTTCGTCTCAAGGCCGAATGAGCCAAACTCTTGGCTAGTCGAATTGACTACTAACTATGCTCCTTCTCTGTAGAATATCACTTGTTGTAGTTTTCTTTCAAACATATCTGCCTTCGTTTGTTTCGCTTTCTTATATTCTACCGTAGTAGGAAAGATTGCCCTGCTTATACTCTTGACGGGAAGAGAGGCCTTGTGAGTGTAAAATGTCTTGCCTCAAACAAAGCATAATTAAACCGGCGGAACTCGACCCGAACCGCTCACACTGGAGTCTAACGTACTAACTATTAGGTTAGCGCGCCTTTCACAGCTTCGATAAAAGGCATTCCATAAGAAAATCCGCAATGAACCTCTGGATTCCAAGGCAAACAAAAACGAACAGTATTCTGTCAAGTCTATCCCATGGACTTGCCTCCTTAAGCTGTTTGCCTCCTTAAGCTGAATTCTTCTAAGAGTGACTTGAAGGTTTAATCATATGTCCCCTCATCACTGACAATTGTCTTCGGTTGAAGGAATTTATCAATTTTCCCTGTAATGTTTGGGTTATCTTTTAAGTTAACCTCTGTGCCGGGTTAAGCATCGCTCAAATTCAGCACATTCGAAATCCCTAATATACTTGGTCAATAGACCCTTTCACTTGTCGCGTTTGGCACCATCTATAAGCCTTAAATTCCGCTGGCGACAGGGGTCCAGAACGGTTTGCCTATTCCAAAAAGTCGATCCCTACCTTGTCATTCATCGTCTATAACACAGAAAGAAGAGATGAGAGATAAACAGCTTGAAGTTCAAAATTGCGGACACGTCCACCACGTGGTTTGAAGCCGGTGTAAATATATGGCTTAATTTCGCTCACAAACTCGTTGTAGCAGATACTGAATAAGGCAAATATAAAGCCAAACATCTCTTAAGAGTGAACAGGTATAACTCGCGTTATACCTCGGTGTCACGACTGAGGGCGCGCCTTACAAATCGTTTGACAAATTTGCCGATTCAAACGATGAGCCGCGTCACAAAACTCCTGGTAACCAAGATGTACGTAATGATTTGGTAGGATTCGTCGTTCACGCTCATAATCCCTGTATTATTGGAAGTATTGTCAGTGTTAATTCCCACTATGGATGAAATGGCTCGAATACGTTTTTGGTTGCATTTGAGTGTCTGTGTCAGCCAATAGTGCCAAGTCGTCGGCGTAGTCCAGAACTTCAAGCTGTTTTTATGCGTCCACTGCATCCGTTACTCATGCTTCCATCATTGACTTGCAGTCAATAACAAGCAGGACGAGGAACGGTGACAGTAAACAACCTGATTTGACCCCAGTATTTATGTTACGTTTTCCTTAATACCACCTCATGAAGTCTTCGGCAAGTTGTATCATCGTGTGTGTTCTTCAGTAAAGGTATAATCTGCCTTTAGTTGGTATTCCGTAGTTTACCGTGAGCTCCCACTAGAAACTTCCTCCGGGCTTTCGAACACCTCCTCGTTATCTATTAAGCTAACAATCAGTTGTGTCCTCCACTCAAGCTGCTGTCCGACAATAATACCAAGTGTAGCTATTTTAGTCAGAGGTTGAGCTTGATGTTCTAAATCCTGCCTGACTGTGGCTCGCGCAGCAGATCATCTGCGGCATCTCTAATACGCTCAAAGATAATCGACTTTGTAGTTTCCCTGCTGTCGACAACAAAAAATGGTTCTCCTGTATTTCTTGCCCAAGCTCTTGAAATAGTTGTAAAAAGTATAAGTCAGTCGGACGTTTTCCAGTGATAAGATTGACAAGAAATTGTTCTGTTCTTCACAAAAGCAATCGTCTTGCGAGGAATTCTTGTTTTGAACTGTCTCGTGACTTGACGACAGATCTTTTGCCTTTGCCATAAATCGCATTTCTCGGCACCATTGACCAATCAGAGGGAATACCAAGCCCCTCGCCATAATTTCTACTAACCGTTCTTCGCGCTTCCCAACTTACCGACCGCCTGGAACAGGTTAACTCAGTTGCTATACGTTCCTTATGTCAGGTCTTGATCAGGAGGCCATGGAAGGTCAGGTTAACTGAGGTGAAAATATCACCTTTCAGCACTTCTGCAGGAATGTCTGGCCCTGCTTTGCGAAGGTATATCAAGAAGCTGATGGAACTGTTGTGAGCAACGGACACTCTAATCTTCAGTTGTTTTTATAGGCGTCTGATTGCATCTATGATTTTGTGGTTGCTTTGAACCTTCTAATCAATTGCGTTGTTGCTTCATACAGTTTCTTCATGTTCGGCTTACTGCTGCTGACTGTGCCTATCGAGCTAAATTGTCAATGTACTCCCTCTTGTCTTTCTCGCACTTCTCTTGAATTCCCTGTTAGCCTCCTTATGCTCTTTACTAGTTCTCTCTTTTTCTGATTTTGTGTGTGAACTTTTAAATGTTTTTCTTTGTCCTTTTTTCTCATTTTAGAGATAATTTCATTGAAGATCCATTTTTGGTAGATATGTTTCTTTCGTCCAACTACCTATTTTATTATGTTAATTGAACCTCTTCATAAGATTCGCTTTGTTGTCTCACAGGCGTTTATTTCTGTAACGCTAAAAAAATGAATTTATTAGAATACCTTATTAGATTTTTCAGATCGTCTGTGTGCACTTTACAACAACATGAGCCAGGTCAAAATCACTCCGTGGGACCCCGATAACACTGTACACATCGACCAAATTTACACGCAGTTATGCTGGCTAAGAGATGACAAGAGGCCTAGTGGAGTAAGGAAAGACAAACTCCCGGACTATTCCGACATTTTGAAAGGGAAAACAAGCAAGCCTAATCCGAACAGAATTCTTGTCTACGGTAGACCAGGAATAGGAAAGTCCACCTTTGCACAGAAGATATCCATCGACTGGGCAAGAGGCAAAAAGGAGATCCTAAAGAAGTTTGACCTACTACTTATGATCCCGTTGCGAAATGTCTGCGACAGCGAAACGTTCTACCAAACGCTAAAAGCTGCCAAGCTCTTTCCTGTTGAAGACCAAGAATTGGTTGACAGTCTCCATACCTATATTCTCCAGCACAAAGAAAAAATTTTGCTGGTTTTGGATGGTTTTGACGAGTACAGTACAGGAATGACGTCACCTATTTTTGACATCTGGAAGGGCAGCGAGCTGAGGGAGTGCGTTGTTATCTTGACAACGCGTCCAATAAGAGAAGATGAAGTAAAACGATTCAGCAACGTTCAGTTTCAGATCAAAGGATTTGATTCACCCCAAATCAAAGAGTTTTCAATGAAGTTTCTAGATGACCAACAAGAAGTTGAAATGTTTCTTGGTTACATCAAGAAACATAAACTGGAGGAGATTGCAGAAATACCTCTTCTTCTACTTATGCTGTGTTTAGTCTGGAAGGAGAAAGATCGGGAAGGGCTACCAGAGTCGAAAGTGTATCTTTACAGTGACTTTATTCTTGCACTTTGTAATCACATGTCTGCAAAAGACACAGATGGAACAACCGTGAGCAGTATCGAGAGCTACAACGCCGAACTTGCCCAACTTGGAGAACTTGCATTTAACGCTCTATTAGAAAACACACTAGAGTTTGACTTTGAACATCTTCCAGATCAACTTGTGAATAGCAGACTGATCCGTGTTGGAGTAATTCAGATTGTGAAGCTCTTCAGTGTGAGACCGAAGAAGGTTGCTGCTTTCCTACACAAATCTATTCAAGAGTTCCTGGCAGCATGGTTTGTCATCCAAAAGTTAATCCCTTCCTCCAGCGACAACCTCTCATGTATGCCTGCCATTGATTCAACTGACAAAGCTGTAGCCATGGTTGAAGTCCTGAAATTCGTGTCTGAATGGTCATTGGAAGGTTCGAGTGCAGTTCTACAGCATCTGGAATCATTGAGATCACAGAATCTGTCCGGACACCACATCAGCAAAACCCTTTACTTGGAGGATTTGCCAAACGATGACAATAAGTTGCTTGAATTAAATTTGGAATGCTTTATTGCAACACCAGTGTCGGCAAAAGCAGAGGTCTACCCGGTTCTGTTGAAATCTGTAACTGGCGTTTTAGTAGTACCAGACACGTTGCTGCATCTTACAGCCAATGACCATGTTGTCAAATCTAAAGTTCTACCGAACTACGTTTTCTTCCATTTTCGCCGACGTGTTTCGCAAGAAAAATGCGATTACATGGCGTCGATCATGGACGATTTAAATGCAATTATCGTAACTACTTCAGGAGAAGGAAAGGCCTCAGATTTCGTGAGAAAGCAGTCTAACTTTCAAGTATTGACCTCTTTGTTTCTGAAGAAGAAAGAAGATAAGATGTACCTTCACTTTTCTCGCATTGCTGGTATTGATGTCGGCACACTAAATGAGCTTGCGTTACCAACGCCAAAAGTTCTTTCTCAGATTCCGCACAATCAGCTACAAGGCGATGAAATCGCTACGGAAATGAGATGCCAAACTCTTCAACATTGTTTTTCACTGGCAAAGAAGATTGACATTGACGAACTAGAAGATGAAGAGTTCGTTGGTGCTATTTCCAATGTTATGCCTCTGGTTGACAGTCCAGAAGAGATTACTTTACGCAGTTTTCAGGAATCCTCTGAGCCTCAAGAGATAGAGCTTTTGGTGGGAGGAATGAACATTACAGAATGTCTTCAACGCTTAAGACTTCACAGAATAGGCTTGACCGCACAATCATTGGTTTGTGTGATAACAGCCCTTCATCAAGCTAGTAACTTGCAAGAGCTATTCTTATCTGAAAACCCATTGGGTAGTGGCGTTAGCCTCTTGGCAGAGAATCTTCAACATGTGCATCACCTGACAAGTTTGGAGTTAACCGATGTCCTCATGGAAGAACAAGCATTCTCAGACCTTGCCAATTCCTTGGTTCATGTTCCTCAGTTGAAAGTACTTTCCGTTTCCCGGAATAATCTGGGCCCATCAATCACGGTGTTGGCTGATAACTTGTACAGCATTTCTGGTCTCACCCATTTGGAGTTGAGTCAAACACAAATGGATGAAGAAGGAGCAATAGCCCTTTCTTACAGCCTAGGAGGTCTCCCGAAGTTAGAAGTGCTCGATATATCACACAACGCGCTGGGAAGTTCAGTCACCTTGATTACAGATTATCTTCACAACACACCTTGCCTGACTGACCTTTACATAACTGACACAAAGATGGGTAGCGATGAGGCTACAGCAGTTGCTAGCTCGCTAAAGTACCTTCAAAATCTTAGAATGCTTTCTGTAGGGTCCAATCCACTAAACCGAGGAGTCTGCGCTCTGGTCCAGCATCTGCCTAAGAACCCAAAGCTGAAGCACCTCAGCCTCACAAACGTTAAGATGGGCGAGAAGGAAGTCAACGTGGTATCAAAAGCTTGCAAAAGAACCCAACGTGTGACTATTACCACCGATTATCATGTGAGTATAAGTATCCTTTTTGTCTAAACTTAAGGTATATTGTGAAACCATATCCAATAAAGGGTCTTGGAGGAAGACCCTCTATTGGGAGGGAGGGTTTAAAATCCCATTTCCCAGTGCAAAGTTTGCCCAAATCCCATTTTCCAGCCTATTGTTTTCTCGATTTTCAAATCCCAGTCCCAATTTAATGGTTTATTTGTTTGTGATTCCCAGTCCCAGTGACCCAAATCTCATTTTCCAGTGAAAATATGCCCAAATCCCAATTCTCATTTTACCTCTTCATGCCCTTCCCAAGATAACTAATTTCACAACTAGTACTACACATTAGTTAGTTTCCTTTCATTCATGCTCGATATAATCAGTCAAGGTGACAACGGTTTTTTCATTTTAATCATGAAAAGACGATCGAGCTGGCTCATAGAAAGCACTATCAACGTTTATGATAGCCAACTCTGCTTTAGTTGATACCAGCCAGGCTGTGCTGGAACAGTTCCTTTTAGTTACGCCATTAACATTTTTATTGTGTCTGAAAAGGTGGTACGCTCCTCCATACATCGAAAAGTTCCCTTGTCTTAAAACATGTTAATCGTCACCAAGTATTTCCAATACAATCCTTTATTTTGTTCGTGAATTACTCCGTCAATTCGGCTCTTCCAACTTCAAACTATGACAAGCTATGCATGGTTTTCAATGAGACCTGATTAGGGATTTCGTCATGACCATGCAAGTTTTGTGTTCGTAACTAAGACTTGTTTCGCGGTGAACCGATAGCAGCGCCAACAAACGTACTCTCTTTGCTCTACCCACTAACAACCAAAAGATGCATGACAATCTTATCTTCCCTTCAACAATGCAAGATCTCACAGATAGATTTTGGCAGATTAGCACGGGTCACTGGAATTGACTTTCTCGACTATCCTCACTTGGTTTTACTGGGCTTGAAATATAACTTCAAGTCAAGCAAAGAACTCTCAAAATTAGACTGGTATGGGGGGAGGGGGAGGGGGCAGTTAAGTGCCTTGCTTATAGGGAAGTTGAGCATAAAAAAGTAGTTAATGCTCGACAGAGAAATCTACTTGTCCCGGACTACCGGACGGTACTTTTTTCAAGCAGAATCATGGGCTTGAACCTTTCTGCATGGACATCTCACTAGTAAGGATAGTTCGCCGGTTCCCAACAATATTATGATATATTTTCAACAACAAAATAAACTCTACTTTAAGGGAACTTCTATAATACGGATGACGGACACTGTAGCTCGGCTGCAGATAAACAAACTCTGCCAACTTATTACTGATAAAAGTTATCTAATTCGTATGTAGAGCATGACGCGAAATCTCGCTGTGCGCATTTTCTATCTCTGATTTTGAACATGTCTTCACCATATTTACCAGTTACATGTACTATGCACTGTTTCAGATTAATACGATTGAAATATTATCAGTCTCTTGTCAGTTCACGTTTTGATTTTACAGACTCCTCAGTATAATATGCAGCCTATAAGGGCTAAAAACTTGGCACATTCTCCTTGATAAGGTCGTGAAAAACACATACGCGAGTTTTCCTATTATAGCTCCGTCTCTTTTTCAAAGATAAAGTCAAAAAGTGTATTTTGACGAAGTTCATGTTATATTTGTTACGATATCCCTTAATTATTCTGCCCTACTCCAAATAACTAGCAGGTCGGTTTTCTGTTATGCCGTTTCAGGATGAGAAAGGTGTACCATTGCCAGCTAAGGTAGAGAAGCCTTATTTTGTTCGTTCATCGAAAGGCTACTATGATGACTACTTTGATGAACAAGATCATGAGCCAGACTTTGGCTATGATGACAACGATGTTTATGTCGATGAGAATGATGCCGCCAATTTCCAGGAAGATGATTACCATGATGAACAAGATCATGAGCCAGACTTTGGCTATGATGACAACGATGTTTATGTCGATGAGAATGATGCCGCCAATTACCAGGAAGATGATTACCATGATGAACAAGATCATGAGCCAGACTTTGGCTATGATGACAACGATGTTTATGTCGATGAGAATGATGCCGCCAATTTCCAGGAAGATGATTACCATGATGAACAAGATCATGAGCCAGACTTTGGCTATGATGACAACGATGTTTATGTCGATGAGAATGATGCCGCCAATTACCAGGAAGATGATTACCATGATGAACAAGATCATGAGCCAGACTTTGGCTATGATGACAACGATGTTTATTTCGATGAGAATGATGCCGCCAATTACCAGGAAGATGATTACCATGATGAACAAGATCATGAGCCAGACTTTGGCTATGATGACAACGATGTTTATGTCGATGAGAATGATGCCGCCAATTTCCAGGAAGATGATTACCATGATGTACAAGATCATGAGCCAGACTTTGGCTATGATGACAACGATGTTTATGTCGATGACAATGATGCCGCCAATGACCAGGAAGATGATTACCATGATGTACAAGATCATGAGCCAGACCTTGGCTATGATGACAACGGTGTTTATGTCGATGTGAATGATGCCGCCAATTACCAGGAAGATGATTACTATGATTATCGAGATCATGAGCCAGATTATGGCCTTGATGACAACGACGTTTATGTCGAACAGGACTATAGCGCCGATTATCAGGTAGATGAGTACTATGATGATCAGTACTATGGCAATGACGATTATCAGGTCAGTAGTGTCTCATTGCAGATATGTTCTACTCAGAAGTGTTTTCGTTTTGGCCGTGACCAAATACAGACGCGTCGAAAATTGACATACATTTTGGACGATGAACAATGCATTTTATTGCCAAAAGAACCCGTAGTCTGGTCGCAAGTATACGTACGCCGTAAGCAAGCTTTAAGCCACCACTTCAATGTTTCAGGCAGGATTATTTCCTGCGTGTTAATTATAACGTACTAAATATCAGCTTGCGTTCACTTGCGTCCAAATTTGAGTATTAAGTTCGAGCTACGTGACAATGATTGAACGAAACCTTTATTTATTCATGTTAGTCCAGTCAGTAGAAAAGGCTGCTGATATCAATAGGCTAGGGACCCTGCAAACATAAATGGTAAATGCAAGATTTTAGAGAGATTATTCCGGAAGTGAGCATTTTAGAGGATTTATTCATTTCGTGAATGATGTGTAGACTATTTAGACTTATTTATTGGGTGAACCGATCACACAATGGAATAACCTATTAAGAAAATATATGAAACTTGAAACATTATTTGGGATAAAAATATTAAATTTATGTGTGCCATGCTGATAAAAAGCTTCCCTTTTCTCGTGAGCCACATAAAGACGGCTTCTTTTTGCGTTTCTTGTGCCTTACATCCGCTTTCAGTGTTACATGCATAACTATCTTTCTACATCCATATTTCGAGGGATCGCGACGTGCTGTTTGAAATGAGCCAATCAAAACTGATGCATACCGGTGTTGGTTTCATGCAAATGAGCACACAAGTTCAGAACGTCATGCTAATGGGCTGTGATAGACGGATTTCGATCCTTCTTGTTTGTTTGGCACGTCGAAAGATGGATGTCGATAGAAAGCCGCTATGCACGTAACGCTGAAAGCGGGTGTTAGATCAGGAGGAATGTCGATGGTACCCTTCGTCATTAAGGATCATTCCAAGGAGCTAGGATTACATTAACTCCTGCAGTTGGTGAACAAAAGTCATTTTTTGCAATCTCAATCACAAGCTTCCCAAGCTCACGTTATGAAGATAGGAACGGTGTAGTCGCGTAAGACCTACGATTGACTTAGCGTTAAGTATATATTGTAATGGTTTGCGGGGTCGGATTCTGAAACTTCAGAAAGAAGTGCCGAGGAAATAGTGGCGAGAGCTCAGCCCCCCCCCCCCCCCCCCCTCCCCCAATGAAAAATTCAAGTTCGTGCAGATGTTGCTTACAGTAAATCCTCCCGTGGTTTGTATGGGAATTGTTAAGAAAATATTCTAGCTATCCCTTATAATGTATATTTAACGCCTGGCCAACCGTACTTTCACGAAACTACCGCTCATAACGTGAAATTGGGCTGTCTGTGTCCCAATGAAACAATAGCAAAAGCATTCGCGTGAACTCCGAAAATTGTCACATCATGCTGCTTACAACATAACTGACCAAAAACGCAGGCTCAGTCATGTCCCGTAGATGCCAGTTTACCTTTAATATAACTAATTGTGATTTTTTCCCAAACTAAAATCAGCAAGTAGTTTGCATTTGATTATGGCGAAAATAAAACAAAACTATTTTTAAAATGAACGGAAACGAGATATCTTTTGTAAACACGGTCTAAACTTTTTTTTCTTGTTTTGCTTGCTTTTATATAGTGACGAGCCATTTGGAGAAAGCCCATTTGAATCAAGGTTTGAACCACTACATACAAGGCCATGAAATTAAATCAAGGAACTAACAACCCTAGAAGAGACGTTCCGTAGTAAACCAGATAGCCTAGAACCCATTTATAATCATGGTTAATTGCAAAATTCAGTAAACGTACATATTTAGGACTATTGTGTATATTTCAGGTTTTGAGTGTAAGTGAAAAGTTTTCACTGGACCATTTTTACATTGCCAAGAATAGCCTTAGGGTCGGGACGAAGCTTGAAATTAATACTGCCGAAGTTAGTTATATATTTTTTTCTAATGGTTAAGATTTAAAAAAGCAAAAGCGATTAGTTAGTTCTGAAGCACTAGTACAACATGTACACTGAAGTTATGCCGTTGTATTTTGTTAAAAAGTAAGTATTAGTCTATGAAAATGAGTAAGCAATAGAATCCCGAGCATGCGATACACTCTATATCTCATCGTAGAGTATAAGAGGATTTTGCATATCTTTTGCTGTGATTATCCCAGGGGAAGGGGGTAATCCCTATAGTGAACTATATGGGAAGGCTCCGCCCAAAAGGGGTGCCTTTTTTTAGAGTCTAGGTATAGATCAAAGGCTCTTCGCGCAACCTCATGGTAATTCGATGAAGTGCCGTCCTTCGCCTTTTTTTTTTTCCAAATACCGTATTTACTCGAATAAGCACCGCGGTGCTTAATAATTTTTTTGCGCCTCAAATGCGGCGCTAATTCGAGGGTGGCGCTTATTTAAAATTTGAACGCCACAAAAATCTAATCTTTTACAGTTATTGAAAATAACATCTTCTGATTGTCAGTCTTCGTCTTTTGCTGATGAGAGAGGTAGCGCTAGCTGTCCTGGCAAAGTCTTTGTTCTTTACAACATTTACAGAACTACGTATTCTAAGAATGTTGGATCGAAAAACTAATGGGCGAGCGGTAAAATCACTTTAAACTGCAAAACGTCGCTTTTGATGGAAAGAAATGTCCAAGTTTGTTTTAAAGTTGCTTTGTAGTTCTGTTTTTAGTTAAACGAAATTCCTGCGGCGCTTATTCGGGGGCGGCGCTTATTAATTTTTTGGTCCTTAATGCGGCGCTTATTCGAGAGCGGCGCTTATTCGAGTGAATACGGTAAGCGTTCAATAATGTAACGGTCTCACTTCATTTGTCTTTGAATTTTTTTTTCATGGGAGTTGCGTCAATGGGTCACTGATGCTTTGTGCTCTCTGGCTTCGTATATTTTTTCACCAACAAAATAAAGTGTAACCTTTGAATATGTTTTTTACTGTCTGGGATGCACTGAATTGCGTTTTAAAGTACTTTTCTGTCAGCACTTAAATTATATACGTACCGGGCAGCGACAAGCGTTATTTTTGAACAGCCGATAGGATGCGCCTGAGCACTTCGTGTATCTGCTCGCCTCAAAAAGATAAAAACAGAATGACATGACACGAGATGACGTGGCGCGAAACAAAAACGTACAGTGTGGAACTCCTGTTTTTCAGTGAGCTGAAACTAAATCACGTCACATGGCATGCGAAACTGCATGTATCTCATACCTGCTTTTAGTAAAAGTCACAATCTCACTTTATTTGCCTCTTTGAATGTTTCCTTTTTTATAGGAGTTGCGTGAATGGGTCATTGATAGCTTGTGCTCTCAGGCTTCCTAGAGGGAATTTTTTTTTACCAAAACGGATGACGTGACATGCAGTTACGAGAAACCAAAACGTACCGCGAAATGAGCGGAAATGTTTATTAAATCGCGTCACATGGCAAGCGAAACTGGATGAATCTCGTACCTGCTATCAGTAAGTCGCAATCTCACTTCATTTGCCCCTTTGAATGTTTTTTCTACATGGGAGTTGCGTGAATGGGTCATTGATGGCTTGTGCTCTCAGGCTCTGTAAAGCCAATTTTTTTTTACCACCAGAATAAAGTGTAATAGCCCTTGATCCTCTTTCGCATTTAGGAAAATTTCTTTTGCAAATAAACAACCTCGTTTCCTGGAAGAGAGAGACCCTGGGAATGAGGTTGGAGAATAATTTGTTTTTGATTGACATGTGCTAAATGCGTTTTAAATAACCTTTTTGTCAGCACGTTTTCCGTTAAATGCATAAATTAATTGCGGTTTAATATCAGAATCGAGTGAGTGAGTGAGTGAGTGTTCGAGTGAGTGAGACACGTGACTTCGAGAATGATCACTAAAACCTCATTACCATGAGGTAAAAAGGGTAGGGATTTCACGTGTTGGAGTATACAACAGAGTAGGCGGGAAACTGCCATTAGGTATCTAAAAGAGCCGTTCAAAATATCTCGAACAGACCCACCGTAAGGGGTTATTCAAGAGAAGAAAAGAGATTTAATAGCCCTTCTGTAGATATCTAAAAGGGGTACCATTTCCTATCGAAGGTATATGAAAGGGGTACCTTTTTTGTCAAAAATGGTATATGAAAGAGGCTTCGACCTCTTGGCGAAGCCTCCCCGTATAAAAAGTTTTTTCTTAATTGCTGCCCCCCACCATTCGCGGTGATTATACGGAATTTTACTTTTAGCGCCACCGGAGTACAGTGGTTTTATTGTAAGACAGATCAAACAGCCATTTAATCCAAGCCTTAAATATTTTATAGTACAAACAGTTTAACCGCGTCTAACACTGTTTTAGCAGTTTGTGTTACAAAGCGTGCGACATACCTTAGTACGCTAACTGTTGAGACCACTTTTAGTGCCAAGACTGTGTTAGCGAAAACTAGGTTATTCGCTGTTAAAGTGTGTTCTATAGACTCAGAAATGCGAATCACTTTTAACGTTTTGTGATTATATGCAATTGGTGCTTACTGTAACACTTCGCCTGACATGCTTTAGAATGAAGTTAATACGATGGTCTCAATGGGGTGGTTGCTCTGACGGTTGACGGTTAATTTTAGGGCTTTTGACGGTTGACGGTTATCGAAAGGAAATTTCTCCCATGAGTTGAAGTTAATATTAACATTTGTATTTTTTAATTAATACATACCTTTGTGTTCTAAACGTTTTTTTTTTTTTGGTCTTGCAGCACTGAAATCAAGGAAAATTTTAACAATACTCCAAGACTTAACCCTCGGACGTACAATCAAACTCAACCCCCAACCGTCGTACAAGGGGGTAGGGAGGGGGGAGGGGGTTGGGTGGATGGAACCCCTCCCCAGAGTTTTCGTTTTATTAAGGCACAGCGAAATTATTTTGCACTGTGTAGAAAGCCCTTAGCTTACTCTACATGATGACATAATTTTTGTTGGCTGTGACGTCAATAGAGCCGCCATCTTGGATCCGCCATCTTTGATTTCACCACTTTCTTAGAAAGTCAGAAAATAACAAAAATTAAGTAGTAAATAATAAAGATGGTAGATCGAATCGAACCCATGGCCTCCCAGAATACCGGTTGGGCGCTCTTACCAACTGAGCTACGTGAGACTCGCTGTGAGCTAGGCCATTTTCTAGGTTGATAAGTGACACGCGTCCTGCATACTGCTAGGATCAGCAATGTCGAAACCATCAAATTTGTAGTAAATAATAAAAGATGGTAGATGTTAAGCTCGGTGATAAATAGTGAAGAAATTATTTTACATGACACGAGCGTGGGACAAAGAAAGAGTCTCACGTAGCTCAGTTGGTTAGAGCGTCCAACCGGTATTCTGGGAGGCCATGGGTTCGATTACCGTCGGGGACTCAGATTATTTCTTTGTCCCACGCTCGTGTCATGTAGAATAATTTCTTCACTATTTATCACCGAGCTTAAAATCTACCATCTTTTATTATTTACTACAAATTTGATGGTTTCGACATTGCTGATCCTAGCAGTATGCAGGACGCGTGTCACTTATCAACCTAGAAAATGGCCTAGCTCACAGCGAGTCTCACGTAGCTCAGTTGGTAAGAGCGCCCAACCGGTATTCTGGGAGGCCATGGGTTCGATTCCCGTCGGGGACTCAGATTCTTTGTCCCACGCTCGTGTCATGTAGAATAATTTCTTCAAAATCATGCCAGAATCCTTATGGAATGTAAAAATAAACAAATTGTGCAATTCTGTTTCAAAAAACTGGAAAAATAAAAAAAAATGTTAAAATTGACTGTTTTTGGCCAGACCTGCTTGTTGTTATGACGTTGCCATGGCAACATCAAATATCATGGACACATGATTGACATATCAAAATTGCCGCAAGGGATAACTAAACAGCTACTAAAAGTTTCAGCATTGTAGAGTAAATCCTCTTTTCAAAATTTTGAAAAAACCTTACGGGGGACCCCCCACCCCCCTTGTACGTCCGAGGGTTAATTATAATATTATAATTATTTTTATCAACACAGTAATTAATTAATAAAATATTAATATTTTGACACCGGAAATACTTCAAATGGAAAGACCTTAAAGTGAGTTATATTTCGCATTCTTTGAGAGCCAAACGTCCGAAGTGAGCAGCTGAACTGGCATGAAATTTGAAAGACCTTGAAACCGGGTTTTGCGGTTAACGGTAAAAATTACGCTTTTTTGACGACTGACGGCTAAATTTTAGACCGTTTGACCAAAACGGTTTACCCCATTGAGACCCTCTAATACGTCTGAAACTTGAAAAACATAGTTTGCGGTAGACAGACAAAACGGTAAATAAAGAGTCGGAGTTTATCAACTGTAGTGTTACATGTTACCCGAGAAGAGGAGGGGGACTCGAGAAATAAAATGAAAACAGACGGGTCCGACGAAACAGTGAATTAACACCCCGAAATAAACCTGCAATGAATTTAAACCCGAAATATCGCCGAATTTTTAACCCCACCTCCAATCCCTCAAAAATATCAGATAGAGCAGTTTTTATTCGCGTGTCGTTAAACCAAAACCGAACAGGCTGGCCAATCACAGAAGGCACAGACAATTCACTGAACCAATCAAAACTCGAAGCAGACACACGTCGCCCGTACGAAGCGCGGAAAAACATGTGTGAGCGAGCCATGATTGGTTTTGGTTTTTCTTCAGATTTGTTAAAAAAGTGGCGCTAGTTTATTAGCAAAACCAATACATATGGGTTATTGGCCAAGCGTGAGGTCAAGATGGCAGGATATTGGCCAAGTTCTTTTTTTGCGTGTTTATGGACCGAGACGAAGTCGAGGTCCATAAACACGCAAAAAAAGATCGAACGAGGCCAATATCCTGCCATCTTGACCGAACAAGCTTGGTCAATAAAGGATTTATTATATGACTTTTTTCGAGTACTGAAAAGGAAGCCAGTTGCATGCACATTCAATGGCGCACGCTAAAATCATTTCATTGGTTTAAAAGTTTAATGACTGACTGTCAAATTCTTGAATGAATCGAGACGAAGTAAAACGACGCGACAACAGCGAAATTTACCTCTTTTTAACCCTCAAAAGGATACTAAAATTGCAAATCGACGTTGAGTTTGAAGCCTTAAAACAAGAATGTCCATTCTATCTGGCCGCCAGCTTTTGATTATTGGACGTTTTGCAGAGTATTTGCTCGCTTCTGGCGCTTTAGTGGTGCAAACCTGCCGTCACGGTGACACGAGCTGAATATTGAAATTGTGATTGTTGAAAGCGTTCAGGACTTATAAATTCACGGGAAGAGCTTGAACTTTCCCACATCATTGATTTAAATGTTCGACACGACCTTATTCGACGTGAGCGTTAGAGGCTTCGGTGAGAAGATGTTTTAAAAGCTTACAGTGCCTGAATGGTTCGCCGTGCCGACCGCTTTCTCCATCAAGATTTACACAAACGACAAGTTTGCCGAATTGTTTATTCTTCAGGTATGTCACTGACTTCTCTCCCTTTTCCGCCAAACAAAACCGATATCATGTCTTCAAGTCGCTTTGCGTTTTAATTTTTGTATTTAAGCTAATAGCTGGTTGTTGTGGCAAATAAAATTCACGAAACTCGTTAACATTTGCTGTTTAATTAGTTTGTTCTCGTTCGCTTCAAGACCTATTTCTTTGTAATTGGACTCTCTTTCGCTAGAAACAGGCAGAAAGTATTTGTTTTGTTTCGGTAAATGGTTTCATAGCTCAAGTTTACGACGGAAAAGCTTTTTGTAGTAGCGTCGACGGAACTGAAAAGTTGTTTCGCTTGCGGGAACACAGCGGGCGATCCCGAGCGGTCAAGATGGCTCCATCTTGACCGCTCGGGTAGCCAATCAGAGCACGGGATTCGTTTCATCTTGACCGCTCACGGAGCTAGTCATATAATAAAATCAAATATTACTTTCGACACTCAAATGGCAATTGCAAGCGCTCTATCACTGAAACCATTGTGAAAATTGCTATTACGCCTTACCCTCCATCGACATACCCTTCCCATCATGGATGACCCTTATGGTGCGTACGAGTTTTTCGGACATCATTGTGACATCATTGAGTATAAATCAAAGTAGTCAGTATTCATCAGGGGGGGAGGAAACTTCCTTTGTTACACGACTGAAAAAATAGTCATACTGGTGCCGGGCAACTGAGACTGCGCAGTAGCTTTCGAATGGTTGCTAAGGGCGTAGTGAATAGCTTGACAAAGTTCATTGTTTAGTTCGCATGTTTTGGTCTTGACCGTGCACAAAATACAATAGCTATTTGCATTAATTTTATTTGCTCCTTTGAAGTTTGCCGGGCATCAAAACAACAAACGTACAGGGATAACGGTGACCATTCTGGCAAAGTAAGGCTTGCGAATTATACTTATTTAAATAACTCCAATGATTCTGAAATGATTTACCATTTTTTAGTTGTTAAATGTCAACAGTGACACATTTTTCGCTTGTTGTTTCACGCCGCCAAAACATTCTCAGTGACGTGAAATATCAGGTGAGAAATTTTGCTGAAAATGCAAAAAACATCTCAGCGGCGTGAAAAATCAAACGCAAAAACCGCCACTATCCGCATTTCACATGCATGCAACGGTTTGATTAACAAAGACTTTAACCGTTTCCCGGCACCGCTATGTCGTCAAAGAAAAGTGCCGACTTTCTTCCCCTTCCCCCCTGGTATTCATCGATCAGACGCTAGGTAGTGCTAAAACATGCAATGAGGCCGTTTCCTCTCGCGACGGGTAAAATTAGGCTACCTTCCGCCACGGCTTTATCGCGTCAGCAGAAGAATGACCAAAAAACGTCTGCGACCAGGGTAACGATATGTAGGGAGATATGTTGGTCACACAAGTTACCACAAGTACTACAAAAACTCTACTAAGCTCCTTCGTGGGTAGTGGCTTATTTATCTTTATTTTGCAAGACCCTAAGAAGGGACGGGGAGTTGAAATGGTGTCTTACTAGAGAGCATCTTCTGAGACCCAGGGACAGTTAGTATGGCGAGGTAAGTCGAAACTGCGGGAAAAATTGGCAAGGAAACGATTGGAGCGAAAGCGAGGGGAGGGAATAATTGAGATCGCAAATCGCAAATTAAATCGGCAATTGAAATGAAAGAAGGATAATGAAGAGACTTTTAATTTATATACAGCTATTTCAAGAAAGGTTGTCGGAAAAAGCGCCAATCCCGAAAGGTAATCTCGGATATGATAAAAAACACTGTTCCCGACACTGCAGCTGTCGAACCTACTTTTGTTGCTTTCATATGGCGTCCCGTGCCATTTTTTCAGATTTCACCTAAATACTGAAGTCAAGGAACACTGAAAACCCTTTTGTTATTGTCGCGAACGCTTTTTTTTTCCCGCCAACCTTTCTCTAGATAGCCAAAAGGGTATTGCGGGTAGTTTTAAGTTCGCTGTTCCTTGACTTCAATATTTCAGGGGATTTGGAGGGATGCTTTGAACCTTTTTAAAATATGGTTAACATTTTCGAATTTTTATTAAAGATGTATAAATAACTTTCTTTTTAAAAGTTCTTTTAATTGTTTCTTTCAGGCTTAGTATTTTTAGTTAACTTTTTATGAGAACGTAATCAATTAGATCAAATTTCGAAGAACTGCATCAACAATAACCGGTATGCAATGCATACCAAGGCGAGGACGTTCCAGTAAAGCAAGACAGTATGTTAAAAATTCCAGACAAAGAACTGAGAAGAGACCTTTCGGGCTTCGTTTTTTTGTTGTTCTATTTCAGACTGTGACATCACTCTTGAGAATCACTCCTTTCAAATTCGGAAAAATTCTCTTGGTATTCAGATAGTTAAAAACAAGTTCTCTTTAAATAGGCGATTTACACTGACAAAGCCAAAAATGTCTGAGTAAAAATGCGAATCCAAAACATGTGTGATTTACAGCAAGGAGCCCAAATGTGTGACCACTTTTAATTAATTCACATTCTTTCGTGCAAGGAAAATTGTTAGTACATTAAAAGTGGTCACCCTTTTGGGCTCCTCACTGTAAGTCGAAAGTTGAGACACTGAGACATTTGCTATAAAAGGGGGGAAAATGGGTTTGTCAGGCAAATAAAATTTTGAAGTACAGTACTTTAGTAGTTGAGAAAGAAGATCCACATAACACCTGTGAAGTAATGACTTTTTTCACAGGTGTTATTTGTTTATATAACCCTTTTTTACCAATAAAACGTAAAAAATCGCCCTTTCTTCTCGAAGCGCCAAAAGCCGCGAGCGGCAGAATGTCAATTGAACATTTGTGTTTACTAAGTACATGACTTTCAGCGAGACCTCCTCAGCCGCGAACAAAGCAAGACAGTTTGACAAGTTTGTTGAGCAACAAATTAAGCGAATGCCTCAAATGACGGACCCACTTCGTAAAGTTGTCCGTAATATACTGGATGAGCCCATCCCTCTTGAAGTGCAAGAGCGTTTACTAAAAAATGAATTTGATTCCTTTTTACCACACGAAAATCGGGTGGTAACAAATTATCAGAATGAGATTTTAAACCTTCTTGGTGCCGCAGAATACGAGGGGGAGGAGGAGAATGGGCGTCGTTTTATTCGATGGCGCTTTATTAGAGGTCTGGAAAAAGACCTTATACCAAACTTTATGGAAAATATTCGAGGAAAGGTAAACACAGCGTTTTATATCAGGCATGTTTACTCGTATCGGTTGCGCAACATTGATAATGACACGGTCATTGTCTACTACATTAACCACGGCTCACCTTCAATTAATAAGCTTTCTGCAGCGGGAAAATGGTTGAGCGAACAGGAGACAAAACGCCTGGCTCCTGGCAATATCCAAAGACCCTCTACAAAGTGTAAGTTTGTGAGCTTTTTTAATGTTGATGTAAAGGTTGTGCTTGACCGACAACCGCTGTTAGGCACAGGCCCCTTACCATACTGGCTGCGCAACCTTGCATATGGCCCGTCAATGGTTGCGCTGGATACCTATCGAGATAATTTGTGTCTATGGCGTTGTATTGCTGTGCACCGAGGAGCGCTTCCTCATCGAAGCACAGAAGCAGCCCGTCGTCTCGCAAAGAGTTTCTTCAAACTCGAAACTGTGCCGATCGACTGTCCGAAAACATCTCTTGATGAATTAGATAAAGTTGAAAGGCATCTGAATCAGGGTGCCGCTTTCTCTGATTGGCTCGGCATCCGAGTTTATGAGCCTGTGCGGATAAAAGATGAGGAAGTCGTATGGCACCTAAAAAGAAACCCTCCAGTTTTGCTAAAGAACATTCTGACAATCGGCACTTTCGAAGGGCACGCGTTTGTCATTAAGGATATTGAAAGGTTAGCCAAAACGTATGCATGCGCCCATTGCAACGCGAGATTTACAAAAGCTTTTAACCTTAAACGGCATGCCCAAACTTGCAGCCAAGGAAAAACAATAATCGATTGCCCGGGGAAAGAGGTGGAAGCCCCTCAGACAAGCTTTGAGAAGGCTTTCTATCCGAGCCATCAAGCTTCCAAAGAATCGCTTCGGTGGCTTGAAAAAGAAGCTAAGCGGCGGAAAGTTCACATACACCACGCAATGTGCGGGCATGGTGGCGAGCGTTGGGTTGAGCGCGCACCTGTCGACGGGTACGACCCTGTGACAAAGACTGTATTTCAATACCACGGCTGCCACTGGCACGGGTGTCTAAAATGTTACCCACAAGATCGTGACAAAATCATTGACCGTGGTCAGACACGTCAAGACAGGTTTTTAGCCACAATGAAACGCACAGGATTGCTACGACTGGCCGGTTACCGGGTGATCGAGGCTTGGGCGTGCGAGGCTGGGAAAAGCTTTGTTGATACACCGTGGGCCCAAACAAAAAGCTACCCGCACGCGATCTTGTACGATTTCGAGTCGTATGGCGACAATAATCAGCGAAAGGAACCGACGCCAACGCTCACGATCGAAAACGCGCACGTGCCAATCTCGGTAAGCATCGGTGACACCCTTGAAAGAGAGCCCACCCACATCTGTGAAAGAGACCCCGCGGAGCTGGTCCGCAAGTTTAATGAAGAGCTGGAGAGACGCGGAAAAAACATCCGGGATCAAGTAAGAGCAGAGTTTATGCCAGAAGACGTTGGCCTGCTTCCAAAAGCGCAGCGACAAAAAAATCGAGGAATGGTGCAACCAAGTTCCTGTAGTTGGGTTCAACTCTGGCAGTTACGATCTGAATCTGATCAAAAACAACTTCGCAGAATGTCTTGCTGACACAACGGGCAAAGTCAGAGTGGCAAAAAATGGTAACAAAATCATGTTCTTGCTCACTCAGGGCTTTCGTTTCCTTGACATTATCAACTACCTTGGGCCGGGAACAAGCTATGAAAAGTGGGTTAAGGCTTATGAATGCGAGGCAAAGAAATCGTGGTTTCCTTACGAGTGGTTTGACTCCCCCGAAAAGCTTGACTACCCTGGGCTTCCTGACTACCCAGCGTGGTTTTCGAAGTTGAAAGGGCAATTCGTGCTTACAAGAGAGGAGTGGGAGGGGTGTAAGCGCACATTTGCGGAAAAGGGCATGCGCACCTTTGCAGACTGGCTGCGCTATTACAACAATCTTGACGTGTCTCCTGGCCTGGAAGCTCTTGAAAAGATGAAAGCTTTTTACACTGAAAAGAGGATCGACATTCTTAAAGACGCAGTCAGTATCCCCGGGGTTAGCTTAGATTACCTGCTCAGAGGATCTGTTGAAAGAGGGGCTGAACTTTTCTCTCCTTGCAAAGAAGCGTACGAAATGCTGAAAGGGGCTGTTGTTGGAGGGCCAAGCATAGTATTTACAAGGTACCACGAAGCTGGCGTCACAAAGATCAGAGATCACCAGTACTCCGCTCCGCATCTTTGCGAAAACATTGTCGGCTACGATGCAAATGCCCTTTATCTGTCAACAATGTTAGAAAACATGCCCTGCGGAAAGGAAGAAGTCCACCAATTTTCAGGAGTTGAAGAAGCGGAGGCGAAGTTACTTACGCAAAATCTGAAAGGAGAAAATCCTTCTTACATACGCGAACGCGCTGCGCACGGGGACCCAAGAGGTCCCTGGTTTGGATTTGCTGAAGTTGACGTTGAGATTCCAAAAAAATTGTGGAAAAAGTTTGAAGAGATGCCGCCATTCTTTTACAACAAAGAGGTTCCAGGCGAAGCTGTTCCACAACACATGTATGAATACTTGAAAAAACAAAACAAAAAGAAATCGTGGAGATGGTAAAAAGCTCGTTGGTGCCCTTTCTGCCGCTGGTATGTGGAACACGGGGCAGAGATAACGGCGGTTCACCGAAAGATTGACTACCAACCGAAAAAGATCTTCCCCTGGTTTGTGGAACAAGTGACAGAGGCGCGTAGAACAGGCGATGTTGATAAGAGCAAGGCCTTGCTGGCTGACGTGTTTAAGCTGTTAGGAAAGAGTGCTTACGGGAAGCTGATCGAGGCTCTAGAAAGGCAAACAAACGTAATTTATACAAAAGACGAAAAAGTGGTTGACCGAGCCCTGCGAAGTGCGTATTTTAGTGACTTGGATGAAATTGGGCAAGCGTACGAGTTGGAAAGCAGCAAGCCCCGGATAACTATTAGCAGGCCTTTTCAAGTCGGGATCGTGGTTTACCAGTTGGCAAAGCTGCGCATGCTCAAGTTTTACTACGACTTTTTAAACAAGTACTTTGATAGAATGGACTTTGAGCTCATTCAGATGGACACGGACAGCTGTTACATGGCCATTTCTGCTTCGAAGCTTGAGGACATCGTAAAACCTGAGCTAAAACAAGAATTCGAGGCCCAAAAAACAATGGCTGGCTTGGGGCAAGTGGAGCGGCCGCACCCCTGGTCTCTTTAAGCTTGAGTGTACGGGCAGCCGGATGATTGCGCTCTGCTCAAAGTGTTATTTCATCGAGGAATAGCGCTCAGAGGGTGAAAAAAGAAGTTCAGCACCAAGGGGATGTCAAAGACGCAAAACGAAGTAACTTGGCAGCGTTTCAAGGCAGCTCTTGAAGGCAGCGTTCATAAAGCGAATAACAGAGGCTTCCGTATGAAGGAAGGAAAAATGGTGACTTACGAGCAAGAAAAACTGGGTTTGAGCGCCTATTACGACAAACGTTGGGTGCTTGACGATGGAATACATACCGAACCGATTGAATATCACCTTTAGCTGGCATTGACTGGTGGAAGGGCGGTATCAGGAGGTACGACGAGCAGCTCCTTGCGCACAAAGCCGCGCTTGGGGCCGTCTTGCAAGTAATACAAAACAGCTTCGTTCGGTTTCATTACAGCTCTTTCAAGCGAAAAGACTTTCAAAGACCAGATTGGATCAGTGGCGCGTTTTCCGCCACATTCTAACTCACCCGGCTGGTACAAATATCTTACATTTACGGAGGAGGGGAGCTTTTTTTCGCTCTTACCAACAGGCCTCAAATAAGGAGTCGACGGCTTTGTAGCAATGGCTTTCACTTTAATTGCTTCTGATGGTTTTTTGCCAGTTAGCCTTGTGACTTCGTTGTTCAGAGCGGCAACAACTTCTTGAAGCCGTTTCACCCAAGCAGTAGAACGCTGGCCAGATGGCAGGGTCAACCCGACACCGTACTGATAACCAAACAGGCGCTCTCCCAGTGTGCGGTTGAAACGTTCAACAATAGCTTGATCTCTGTGAATGTTAACACGCCCGCGTCTAATATAGGTTTTGTGATTTTCCATTTCTTTGGTAACAGCTCCCATGAATTCGCGACCAGGGTCAACTTGAAGCATCTGTGGCCATTTTAGTGAACTTCGCCTGTAAATTGTCTGAAAACCTTTTGCAACCTCAGTTGAATCTTTGGAGGTCAAAGGCTCGGCCTCTTTGTAACGGCTGGCAACGTCAACAACAGTCAGAGCGTATTTGTAAACTTTTCGCCCACGTGGCAGTTTGTCGTGTGGCAGAAAAAGAAGGTCCGCCTGGTGGACCGCGTTAGGAGTAGAAACATCGAATTTTGGGCGAGGAACGTATCGTGGTGCCGGAAGGTAGATCTGCCAAAGGGCCTGCTTAACTAGCCACTTTTTTGCGGCATCTTCGGAAACCTTGGCAGCCTCGGCTAATTTTTTTTATCGCGGCAATTCCTTTCCAGTAGCCCTGGGGGCTGTAGTACACTTTCGAGATCTTTGCGTCCATGCGTATACAAGAAAAAAAGAAAAGTTTAAAGAAACCGGAAGGCAGCGTACCCAAAGGCAAGCGCGCCAGCGCCAACAAACACCAGTTCACCTTGTTTCTGCTGCTCGCTTGGCTTATAAAAATCAGAAAACTTTGGCTCTTTTGGAGGAATCATTTGCTTGTCAGGATGTGCCTGGTTGTAGAGTTTGAAAGCGTAGTCAGTGTTCGTGAAGTTTTGTTTGGCCTGCTCTTTTATTTCCGCGTTGGTTTGTATCCAGTCGAGAAGCTTCGTGCGGTCGCGAGAGTATTTTGCAAAAGCCGCCTGGTAAGCCTCGAGAGCTTTGTCGTGTCTTTCTTTTTCTTTCAAAGCGGCGTCATCTCCGCCACCCAAAGCTCGAGCAAGATAGTTGCTGCCAATGAAAGCAGCAGCGTTCAAGATAGCTCCGCCAGCCATAATCGCGATGCTTGCCATAGTAGAACTTTGTTATTATATTATGCTAATTTTTTTTAATTGGTGGGGAGGATTTTTTGGTCCTCGAGATATTGTTTAAGTGCAATGCTGCCTGTCATGACGGCCGTGAACTTTAGGTAGTTCATAAAAATGCTGCTTGGGTCGGATGTGAAGTTTTCTTTCACAACTTTTTTGGCAGCCCAGCCGATTCCGGCGGCGAGACCTGTAATGGTGGCGGCATCCATGAGTGTTTTCACGAGCTTGTTGTCGGACATGACAGTTCAGTATAAAATAAGAAAAAAAATCTTTAATTGAAAATTTTTTAATCCATCGACCGGATTCCTCTTTTTGGTTGTGGGATTTTCGATGGCTGTTCCGAAAACGCGGAGTGCGGAGTGCGGAGTGCGGAGTCCGAAAATGCGGAGTCCGAAAAAAAATAAAAATAAATAAAAAATAAAAATAAAATAAAAAAAGTGTGATAAAAAAATTAAAATAAAATGAAAAATATATAAATATTAAACTAAATATTAAAAAAATAATACACATTTTTGCACATCTTCGCCCGAAGCAGTGAAGCGGATCGTTCAGACGCGGCCATTTCTTTCTTCAAAAATGACTGCAGTTCACGTTTCACGAAATATTAACAAACAGTATTTCCAATTTTTTGGAATCACTACTCGTAAACTTCAAATAACTTTAGTTTCTTTTTTACCAAAGAGCCTAAAGCCATGTTGCTTCGCCTGGCTTTCCACGAATACACAGTAAACTCTCTAAAAGAACCAACAGCAACGTGGCACTTTTCAACTCCGCCTTTTATGCTAGACGAAGTTCAAATTAAAGAAAAATGTACAACAACGATACGCTACTCCGCAGCACTTAATAAAAAAGCAAAAAATAAATAAATAAAAATTTCCCCAAAAGTCATTTAACCGCCTTTGTGCCGTGGATATCTACATCCATCTGTGGACATGTCATTTTTGGTTGAAATCATGTTTTCAGTGCAAGAATACTAATTCTTTTGATTGTAAGTTCTTTTCGCTGAGAACTCGGAACCTGGGAACCGTTTATTTCAGGTGTCATGGAAACACGTCTGTGTCAAGGACAATCGTGATAACTGGTAATGGTTATGTCAAGCTTGCAATAGCTTTTGCTTTTCACTACAAATGACACATCTGTTGCTGAAAAGTAACATTGTATATTTTGATACGGGTTAGATGTACACTGTCTCGGTTCGTTGTTTACACAAAAAACGCTTTCATTCTCGTGTGTTTCCATACATAGTGCATGGAAAATTCCCTAACTATGAACAAAAAGACAAACAATAACGGCAACTTATTGTCTGGAGATATAAATGTCTTAAGTAAAAAACGCAACCGTTTAACGCGGCTAACTGTTTCTTGTCAACAACAATCAATTGTCGCAAGTTAAACATGCTACTGATAAGAAAGAAACAGGAAATATCCACTTCATACATTATCCCTTCCACTTAGTGCACAGAAATGGTAAATTGTACATAAAGCTGGCAATGCAGGCATTCTCTTACAACTTAAATTGAAAATAACGTACACATATGTGTGATACCTCACAAGTCTATCTTTTCAAAAAAATCAAAACTGCTCCTAATTTAAGTGAACAGAGTGAAATTTGAACGTTGTCAAAGTCTTGAAAACTAGCGCCTTGAAGGCAAGGTGCAATTTAACACAACAGAGTCACGACAAGTAATCGACAGTTTATGGCAAAAAAATGTCCATATCCATCACAAGACGAAACTTCTGCTCCTCGGTGAGCTGGCTCGCTATCTCTGTCAAATCCACCATATTTGGTGTAAAGTAGGGATGGCGGCTGATGACGCACGAAGTACGTGTGTGGTAATAATGCGGCTTCTCTTTCTTCACGGTGTACAGGAAGGGCTGTAAAGGGCTCCCGGTTGGATATCGATAGCGTTCCATGTGTTTTAGAATTAGGTTTTCGGGAGCTGCAGCTTGCTTTGAAATTTCCCCCCCCACATCCTGCACATTTACGGATATTTCCATGCCGGAACTCCAGCAGGAATGGATTTCTGTTGTGGTAGGGCTGTGAAAACACAGAAGGTTGTTGGTTAACCTGCTGTGATCTCATTAATTTGGCGCGGCGGTTGACCTCTTCTATCTGCCAAGTGGACCAACTGTCTTTCCGTGGACCTGCTACCTGCTGTTGTGGCCCTGGTGTTAGCTGCCACGGATCTTTTGCCTGCTGGAGTGGATCTGCTACCTGCTGTTGTGGCCCTGGTGTTAGCTGCCACGGATCTATTGCCTGCTGGAGTGGATCTGCAGCCTGCTGTAGTGGCCCTGGTGTTAGCTGCCACGGATCTATTGCCTGCTGGAGTGGATCTGCAGCCTGCTGTAGTGGCCCTGGTGTTAGCTGCCATGGATCTATTGCCTGCAGGAGTGGACCTGCTGCCTGCCGCTGTGGCCATAGCACATGCTGTTGCAGCTTTGCCTGCGCTCCGTGTGGCTGCTTGTGAACTTGCATCTGCTGCTGTTGCTGTTGCAACGTTTGGTGGTTGAGCTGTGTCTTTTGCTGTGACGTGGAGGTTGAGGCCGTCACTACAGTGGATGTCTGAGTTGTTGTTGCCTTGGCCCTTCGGGGTGGTCTCTCACCCTTTCGTCCCCTTCCACGTGGCATATCCGCTGTTACGAGGTTTGAAAAATTGATAGCATTGCTTCCTTGAGTGCGTCTGAGCTTTTTAAGCCAGTTGTAGAACTTTGGCTGTACCTTCTGGTGCTCCGCATAGACGATGGCGTGTGAGCAAATCGACAGAATTTTGTTGTTTGCACAGTTGCAAGCGATTCGGCCCGTGCTGTACGCGTTTACGATGTGTGGGTTTCGTGCGTCTGACATGCTTGGAATGAGAATTGATCCTTCCGAGTTTGGAATAGGGATGACTTGTCCTGGATCCTGGAGAATCATTTCCGCTTTCTGGGTCATTCCTGTTATGGTGGAAAGGGGAATCCAGTCAATTCCTTCCTGTAGTAGACGGTCAAGAACTGGGTTCCTTGCGCTCTCTGCAGGCTGCGGCCTTTGTGTTAAGCTGCTGTCGCGTGTTTCTGATATCTTCGTGTCGTGAACTTTCTGCAAAGCCTTTTTTCGCTGATTCGATGTCATTTTGACCCAGTCATCGGGGGAAGTGATGATGTGATTAAAGGCCTCCCGCACACGGTAGGGCCCTTGGCCGATTACTGCCATTTCAAGGTCGTTTTCCTGACGTTGTACCAGCTTCTGAAGTGATTGGACGAACTCGAATTCACTGACGCGTGACTTACGCGTGTCTTCGTGAATGAAATCTTGAACAACTTTATTATTCCCTTCAGATAGGTTCGTCGTGAAACGTGCTGGTGGTCTCCCTAGACCGGCCTGCTCTCTAGCACTAGCGCCAAGACAACTAAAAACTTTGCTTGCTTTGTTCCGCACAAACCAACGATAAGCCTCTTTACCCGGCTCTCCAGCTTCGCTCCACTTTTCTTCGAGCTCATCCCGGCGGCATTCAAATTCCTCTAACTCTTTACAGTCAACCAGTCCAGACACATAATCCCCGTCAAGTGTTCCTCCAAAGACATCTCGCAAAAACTGCGCTTGGTAAGGCGAAGGAACTGAAATGGTCTTAAACTTCGACTTGAGCGTATTCTGCATATGCCTCTCACACAGTAAATGGACAGCGCAATCAAAGGTTTCCTCAAACGCCTGAATTAACGCGGTTTCATCATCAGTACCAAAAGCCAAAAGATTCTTTGTGGTAGGATTCAAGGACGTCAGGTTGGTGCAGAGGTACTTGTATGACTGAGCTGTTTTTTTGTGATGTACGAGCACCGGTCCAACGAGGGCAGGGTGTTTTCCATCCCGACGATTTTCTAACAGGAGATGCTTGTAGGAAACAATGGTGACATTAAATTGTCCCAGGTTGAAGGTTGCGTCTACGTAGAGTGGTTGAAACTCCGTTGGATCTGTACAAAAACGAGCAATGTCATTAATTTGATGGTTGTTACCCAAGAAACAGGCTGGCTCTGGTGCACATTTCACTTCCCTAAGAAACGCGGTATCCTGGAAACGGCTTTGTGATTTACATTCTAGAAGCAAATCATACCAGGCATCTTTCTTAGAGGACGAACTTCCTTGATTTGGTGTTGACAGAGAGCGTCTTGCGAGGTACGAAACCTGCTTTGTACTTTTGGGAAGCTCACCAAGCCCTCTCACTTCTGCCAAGTTTCCTTTCTCCTCGATCAGTGAGTGAAATGCAGCGCTGGGTCCGTGTTGACTACCCAAAGTCTTCAGTTTTTCCATTGTGCTCTCACAGGTTCTCACGTACACTTTTCCCTTTGTCTTTGCATTCGTATGCGGCTTCGGAGCGATTGGATGTTCTTCACCGGTAAAAGAGTACTGGATTATGCCATATTCACCCAAACGGCCGTCTTCCTCTGTTGGGTAAATAATAACAGCTTAGATAACGAAAGTTAAATCTGAACTTGTTCTAAATTTAATCTACAACTTAGTACCGTATTTATTCGATTAAGCGCCCAACCTCGAATAAGCGCCCACCTCGAATAAGCGCCCACTCTCAAGGTCCAAAAAATTAATAAGCGCCCATGCAGGGCGCTTAATCGAATAAATACGGTAGTTCTGAAAGCTAAGCTGTTTTTTGTGTTAACCTACTACCAGCGATTCGTAAGCTGAGAGCTAAAAAAGAATTAACTATGGGAACAGAAATTTATTTGTGAAGACATGCATTGTTTAATGACATTGTTGTATTGGGAACATTGACTCGAGCAGATTTTACTAAGTACTTTCTCTAATGAAGCAATACTGCCCCAACCCCGACCCCCTATTTACCGTTTCAAAGAAATCGCCTTGAATGAACGTAATATAAAAAGTTCTCCGAAGCAATTAATTACTCACCAATGAAAGTGTCGATCCGTTTCCGGAAGTCGTCGTAGAAGTCATGGTTTATGCGGTAGTACTCCCGCTTAAGAATAACCTTTCGTTCTTCCTCCTCGCAAGGTTTCTCCGGCTGCAAGTGCTCTCACTGATGTATCCTGTGTAGCAGTATCACTGGAAAGGGCCATGGGAAATTTCACATTACTGTTATTTCGCCAGCTGCCCACATTGTCACATTTGACATCTCCAACACTGTCGAGACTTCCCAGGTGAATAATAAAGGTGACATTTTTTTGAACTCGTAATGGCATTTTTGTACATATGTACGCTGGATCAGGATTTAGTAGGACTTTCATAGTTTCAATAGGACTCAACACGGTCTTCTTACGAGCAAATATTGGAACTCTACAATCTTCATTATGAAACTCTACGCCGTCCTCACATTCACTGCTGCAATCGTCATCCACATCGTCCTTATAATCAGCATTAAATCTCAGTACTCTTTTGGCCTTCTTAGATTGCGGCGACCGCACAGACTTCGGTTCACATTCCTCGTCCTTTATTTGTGTTCTTTTGAGGGCTGATGTTATACATCTTACGCTGGAAAGAATAGTGGATAAAAAGTTGTCTACCATCTACACATACTCTAAAATTTCGCTTTCGCTTTCAAGCCCACTCAACAAAATAATACCGTGACACGCCCTCCACCCCCCCCCCCCCCCCCACGGATATAAGCCCTCTCGTTTTACAGCCCATCCAAAACCTTTTTCTGTCATAACTTACAGATTGAAAGCTTTAATCGAAATACTATTTTTGTATGAGGGTAACTCTCCATTTACTTAATCAATTTAAAAGTATGGATGGACAGTAGTCTTGTTATTTATTTTCGCGGGAACCTAATTTCGCGAAAATGGAACGGGCATATTTCGCGGAACTTAATTTTCGCGATTTGGCCAAAAACACGCAATAAACATAAAAATACAATAGAAAACGTTTGAAATAAATTTTTTGAAAATCGCGGAAATTAAGTCCCACGAAAATAAGTAACAATAAGGTACTTCAAGGCAACGAGGCGGGCAACAGGCTGCACCTTAAAAATACCAAAAGAGATGAAAAAGTGATAATTTATTTCAAAGTACCTTTCACTGATTGATTGTCCCCTTTTCTCTGTTATGGGTGAAGAAAACGCAGGCGGCAACTCATCATCTGTATCCGAGAAAGTAAAAAAGGAAAATTCAAGATAATTTGCTCCATATTTCTAGAAATGAGATTGATTTTGATAAATGATCACAGGTTCAGATGCTTAAGGCGGGGGTTTAAATGAAGTTGAATGAAATTTTAAAAAGTTTAATATAAGGGGTAGAAATATCCCTCACAATCACCCAAAAATTAACAAAACACCGCAAAACAGATTCGTGTAAATTGCTTTTGAAACGCAGAGATATTAACATTAGACCCAAGTTAAGTGGCTAACAAACGGCCTTCAGGTGAACCCCCACCTTAATCTATCTCACTATCTCTGGTTAGCATAACCACACTGACCGTCTTTTGGTAATCGCGCGATCTGATTGGCTACACAGGTGCCGTCTATTTAACAATTAGACTACGAGCCCAAGTTTTCTATGAGCAAATAGTCAACGAGGCGCAGCCGAGTTGACTATCGCTCATAGAAAACGAGGGCAGTAGTCTAATTGTTTTAGTAGAAACTCTAAAGGATTGCAGTCCAAAACCTACAATATTGTGCACTTTGAAGACAAAAAACAAGAAAATTTACCGCTTAAAGAGCTACGCGAGCGCGCGACTGTTTTCTATCGGCGAATAGAAATCAGTGGGAGAACCAATCAGATTCGCGGATTTCCATTAGAACACAGCTGAGTTTCTACTAATTAACAATTAGACGGCGAGCTCGAGGTTTCTATTGATCGGTAGACGGGTCTCGGAGCGCGCGCTTAGTTTTCGCTTAATTTTGTCAATCAAAACCTTCAATAAATCAATTCTAGCGGTTTACTGAGTTTAATAGATCGGTCAGTGGGTTATGCTAACTCAATTAGACGGCTCGCTCTCGGTTTCTATCGACTTTGATAGAAACCGAGAGCGAGCAAATAGTGTGAGTGTGGTATAATATTATTTTTCTTCGTCATTATTTAAAGAAATCTATCAAGTGACCTACGAACACATTAATTAGTCGAAAGTTTTCAAAATAGTCGGACTCTTCGGTGACTTTCGACAAAGTACGGAAACGCTGCATGATTGACATTTAAAATAATCTTCCATTGTTTAATCGACGTAATTTGGCAATTTGCAATTACGAGATACATAATCAAGGATGGTATAAAACTATTAGTAACGCTATGCTGTTGTCGTGAATATCCCATTCTTAATAACGGTGAGATCTACGCAACTGGTATAACAGGTTTTTCCTTAAAAAGACTATAAGAAAAATAAAACAGTACACTAAACTCAATGGCTGCTGGTGCCAGGCCTCTACCATCATTTTTATGTTGATTCAAAGAAATTGAAGTTTGTTGGTTTGTAATCATGATTAATTTTAGATGTGCCCAGTAGCTCCGTTTTTGGTTTTGCTGGTCTAGGAATACAAGGCGTAAGAAAGCGCGCGAAGACGCGAGTAACGGGTGCGACACGCGAGAACTCACGCATGGCCCACAAGAATTTTTTCAATCACAGGCTCTCGCCAACGCGTGGCTCACATTCAGTTCTTCACGTTCGTTCTCACTCTTGTTGTTGCCGATTGCTTTATTACTTGTTTTTTGCTGTTCTTTGATGTTTAGGTCATTAGCTCAATTTCTGGTTTTGCAAGACTACAAACACAGGTACTAAGAAAGCCCGAAAAAATTCAAGTAACGGGCGCGACACGCGAGCTTCAAGCATGGCCCCAATAATTTTGCATTCACAAACGCGTCAGGGGCAGCCAACGAGAAAATTTTACTATAGGTGTCGGAACACCGTTTTTACGTTATGTGCATTTTACGTTTGTGCGTTTTAAAGCCTTATTTTTAAACGCTAAGAAAAGTTTATCTTTTCGGATACGCAAGCTGAACTTTCAAACTTCAGAAAGTTTTAGGTAAAGAAATATTATTACCCGAATTTACGAGCCGCTGTTGCCTTCTCGAAAAACGTGGCTGGTCCTTTTTCGTGCCCAAAACGACATTTTTCTCTCTCCGAAAACAGCAGGCATTACTTTCCCCATGTCACGAAAGCTTGAGCTGTAGAAACCTCAAGTTTTTCATCACACTTTAATCCGAAAATCGTAGGCGATTACAGGTCTTCCGAACAGATATTCACCGAAACGGACTGTTGGATGCCCATGACGCGTGATTCGCACTCAGTTCGTTTCATTTTGTCGTTGCGGATTCCTTGTTTTATACTGTTCTTTGATGTTTAGCCTCTATTTATTAAACGTCTTGATATCATATAAATTATTCGCTTGTTCTTAAAACATGGAACTCTGAGAACTCAATGGTACCTTTCATTCGCTGATAATTCTACTGCTTCTGTCTTTATACCACGAGGAGAAATCACCAAATCAACATCTAACTCCTTGGAACTAGATCGGGAAGAAAAAAACAAACGGAATTACCAAGAGTATAAAGTACTGTTTGTCATATTTAAGTGATTTAATTCTCGTGTACAACGTCAAGTTAGAAAAAGTACCCAACTTCATTCAACTGAATATACAAACTTACGATTTCTCGTTGGCTTTGTCGCTGTCAGAGCTCTCATTGTCGCTACTAATCACCAGTGGATGTTCCTTGTCTGAGAAGAAGTTCATAACTGAACGTAAGCATAACATCTTTGAAAATTTCAACCAAACCAATCAAAAAAATACAAATTTCTTGCAAAGAAATCGATTTACTAACCTTGTCCTCTGACCGACATGGCTACACGACGCGCAAGGCGTGCATCTCTCTGTGACAGATCGATCCAAGACGGGCGAGATGAATGGAAGTTTTGACAAGCAGAGCAGTGCGGTTGAATGGCTTTTTTGGCACTCTTTGAAAAGTTTTATTTTTTGCTTTTTTATTGGCCAATCTCTTTTTTTTTACTTCACTATAACTATAAGTCTGCGTAACGTATCGTTGTCACACAATTTTTTTTTTTTTTAAAAATGAACTTCGTCAATTAGAATGCGAAAAGTTTAGAAGGCGGAGTTGACAAGTGCCACGTAGCTGATGGATCTTCAGTTTAGAGGGTTTCCTGTGTATCATGATCTTGGAAAGCCAGGCGTATTTTATTTTTTACGAGGTAACATGGCTTTAGGCTCTTTGGTAAAAAAGAAACTAAAGTTATTTGAAGTTTACGAGTAGTGATTCCAAAAAATTGGAAATACTGTTTGTTAATATTTCGTGAAACGTGAACTGCAGTCATTTTTGAAGAAAGAAATGGCCGCGGTCTGAACGATCCGCTTCACTGCTTCGGGCGAAGCTGTGCAAAAATGTGTATTATTTTTTTAATATTTAGTTTAATATTTATATATTTTTCATTTTATTTTAATTTTTTTATCACACTTTTTTTATTTTATTTTTATTTTTTATTTATTTTTATTTTTTTTCGGACTCCGCATTTTCGGACTCCGCACTCCGCACTCCGCACTCCGCGTTTTCGGAACAGCCGATTTTCGATGGCAGCAGAGATATCGCACTTGGCAGCGCCGAAGCCTTTCTGACTGTGTTTTCAACTTGCACTCTCTGGTGTAACTACAGAGTCATCACCTTTTACGCTTTTTCCCTTGAAAAATGCTTTGATGTCTTCGCGTTTGGCATAAGTTGTAACAATTGTAACGCCAATACCAAGCAAAGAGATCCATTGATTTGTGCTGAGACCGCTGGATTCTGGCGGAGCCTCGGTCAGAGCTGGTGCCACGGGCGGAGTTACATTTCGCTTAGCAGATGCAGATTTCTTTTCCTTTTCTTTTGCAATTATTGCAGCAGCCTCGGCAGCAGCTTTTTTCTGTGCTTCACGAGCCTGTTTTTTTTTTTTCAGCTGCAAGCTTTCCAGCAGCTACTCGCTTTGGATTTTTGGCAGGCTTTGTTGCAGGAGTTGTTGAAGTAACTTGTGAGGGCGAAGCCCTCAAGCCATTTTGGCTGTTCTGTACTTCTTGAGCAACCGGAGTTTGCGATTCACGTTGTTCGAGCTCGACCATTATATAATGAGAAAAAATTAATATTTAAATGAAAAATGCTTAGAAAACTTTTTTGGTCAGCATTTAATGAGCATTGTTCAGTAATTACTTAGCATTTTCTTAGCATTGCTCAGAAAAATCTTCAGTAGTTGGTGTTTCTTTGGTTTGCAACTTTGTCGCTTCGTTTAAATCAATGTGCTTTGTTGTGATGAGCGCAGCATTGGCAAGGGCAAGAAAGCGGCCGCATTTCAAAGCCAGACCGCCTGCCAAAGTGGACAGCTCTTTGCTGATGATGTAGTCGTTTTTGAGTTCCTTCTTATAATCATTGACGTCCTTGATATTTACTGCCATACCAACGACTTTGGTTACAAGAAAAATAAAGCTGTCAATCAAGCTGTCGGTTGTTTTGGCCCCAACGTATGCCTGATATCTCTTGAAGTACTTTTCAACTTCTTTATCTGTCAAGCGCTTCACCTGCTCGTATGTCAGCTGCACACCGATTGCTTCTTTGGCTTTTCCTGTTGAAACAAGGATAGCAAGCTGTTCACGCATTGCAGGAATGTCGGGTCTTTGCTGAATAACATGCCCTATGGGCATGGGGGCAAAGCCCCCACTGGCTTCAGCTGCACTGCCCGGTTCAGCTTCAAGCATTTCCATTACGGAAGCCAATTCTGAATTATTTGCAAGCTCTTTTAGCTCGCTTTCACTTCCAGAAGTTTCAAAAGGGTTGGCCATTTATTACTATAAAAAATATGTTTAATAAAAAAAAATTGTGCCGTAAGGGTGGCGATGAGAAATAACAAGATGCGAAAACTTATTTTTTTTTTCAGCCTTGAAATGAGTTCTTTGTTGTCCTCATTGGCAAGTTCGCCAGCGTAATCCTCCAAAATTGCCTTCATTGTCTTGGCAGAGGGGGTGTAAAAGAAAACGATTGCCGCTACATTTTCGCGGAATGAGGCGGTTATGCTTGTCATTTTTTTGAGTCAACACCCATATGCTCAAGCCTGCGTGGCGAGCAGAGAAAGCAAGATTGACCAACTCCCCTGTTCTTCCCTTTACATCTTTCGAAGCAGCACAGTCGTCGAGGATGATAAGCGTGTTCGTACCCTCAAAAAGAAATCTTGTCAGCCTTAACCAAGATTCAACCTCGTGCTGCTCGCAAATAAAAACATAAAAGCGGGGATCTTCCACCGCAAAGCGAAAATAAGTCTTGTTGTGCGCGAACGTCGGGCAGATTAGCACGATGTAGTCAAACTTGCCGCGGAAAGGGCCACAAAGCTTATTAACCAAGTACCTTGTTTTTCCTGAGTTAGTTGGTCCCACAATGAGAGCGTTGAAGGGTATGTTGGCAGGATCCATGTTCGTTCGTATATTATAAAAGCAGAGATTCTAACTGTCTGCCAATTATATTCATTTGGGCGTCGCTAATTACGTAAATGTGGCAGTTCAAATTACCTGAGCCGCTTGCTTTCCTCTCTAGCTCAAGCTGGACACCGTCCTTTGTGTTCACAAGGCGCGTGCCGCTTCCGTGCATCGAGTGGTCAGCCATGGAACGCAGATCAATAAGAAGGCCAAACTTGTCTTCGGTGTAAAACTTTTGCAGAGTCATGTGCTGCGTTTGATTTTTTTCTTTCATGTAGAATCTTTTAACTTCTCCCCAAATGTCCATTCCTTCGATGCCGTTGTTGTACAGCATGTTTGGCGAGCCGTTGACAGTGATGCTTACTTTTGTAAGGTCCGGGTTAATGTACTTTTCCGAGCTCCTTGCACCTTTGTTATATTGCTCAATAAATAGGAGCAAGATACCTTTCAGGGACCTCCTCTGCGGGTTGACCCTAGATTCAGACGTGTGTCGGAGCCTTTTGCAAAAGTCGCCACTTTATCCCGCTGGATGTGGTCGTAAGCGAACTCTTTGCCGCCCGAATAAGCGCTGAACGCTTCATCTGCAATTTCCTTGCTTCTTATCATCTCGTACTCAAGCTGGATGTTTGTCAACTTGTATTTCAGTTTTGTTGTATCTGAGCCTCTGACCACATGTTCGGCTGCTGCGAGCTTCAGTTCGAACACAAGATCATTTAATAGAGCCTGAGGATAAAATGCCCCATGGTCAGTTAAAATCTGGTGATCCAGACGGATGCGGTATTCATTACCATATAGCTCATTCAGCTTTTTTTCTGCTTCGACTCCTGAAATTTTCTTATCGCCAGCATTTGAGCGAATTTTGTTGAGGTCCTCGCTCTGAATGCCCTCTGGCACCCTGTCGTGCGCTCCTCCTGCGAAAGGAAAAAATCCTCAAATATTTTGTAGATGTCATAGCCAACCGTGTCCTGCACGACGGTGCCTTCGTATTTTACAACAAACTTGTCGACCAGAGCTCGGCTGACGTTGTCAACCAGAAAGTTGTTGGCATGGCCTCCGCTCAAGTCGATGTTAAAGCGCAGCGCCAGCGAGCCAGGCACAATGGCCTCGTTTTCCTTCAGCTTTGGCACTGAAACATACAACGTTTCCTCTGGATTGGCTTCAGTGCGGTCAAAAGTGATTCGTTTTACAGCGCGCTCGGCTTTCAGTGCGCCGAGTATTTTCTTTGTGCGTCTCGGTCGAAGGTTTTCTTGAACAGCAGCCATCTCTCGATTGGTTTTATTGTTAAATTGAAAAGTTTAATTTGAAAATATATATAAATTAAGCGATGGCAACAGGTGGTGGTGATTTTGGATACGAGAACCCTGATTTGGACCGAGATCTTGACCATGACAGTGATAACGATGATGAAGAGGAAGAAGAGGTCAACACAACCCAACCATTTAAGCCCGGGAGGGCATCCACACCCTACCATGGGGGTGAAGAACATGAAATGCAAACGATACAGCACGAACAGAGCGGGCTGCCAGACACATCCTACGAAGAAACACCATTGTTACCTCATTATGTCGAAGACATGGAAGAAAGACTAAGAAATTTAAGAAGGAACTCAAATACTTCATTATTGGACATAAGAAACGTTCCTACTAATATTACGAGTGACATTTTATCACCTGAAGATCAAGAAAAAGAAATACAAAATGAAAAAGATTTTATAAAGAAAAGGTACCCAAAAGTGGATTTTGGAAAACTAGGGCCAATTCGTTTTTCATTAAAAAAACCAATGGAAATTGTTGTTGCAGGTCCAAAGGGTGGTGAAACAAAGATAGTATTAGATGACGGAAGCGGTTTACGTTCTGATTTCTTAAACAAAACTTTTGTTAAAAATGCTCTTGGCAAAAAAGCAGAAACTGTTATTCAAAAAGAAAAAGAAAGCATACAAATGGAACGCAAAAGATTAAGAGATGACGAAAAACAACTTAAAGAAAGACAAAAAATTGAATTAGAAAACGAAAAAGCCGCCCAAGAAGCGCAAGATCTGAGAATCAGAATCGAGCGAACAAAAGCCAAGATGGCTCAACTTGGGTCAAATGTTGAAAATGAATCAGAATTGCGCAGACTTAAGCAACTGAAAAACAATCTTGAAAAGGATTTTGAAAACACAAAAACAGAAGTTGCTGCTCTTGAAAAACAAGCTAAGCAGAAAGAGAAAGATCAAACACGAGTCGACCAACTCAGGGCAAGCATTTCAGAAAAAAATACTGAAATAAGCACAATGCAAGAAAGGCTTAACGAAACAAAAACTTTTGATGAACTTCGTGAGCAAGAAGATGAGCTCAAGCGCCAAAACGAGGACGACAAAAAAATTATTGAAGATGAAAATGCCTCACCATCAGAAAAACAAGCGGCTGAAGACAGAGTTGCAGAAAGAACCGAGGAGCTCGCGCGTTTGCAAACGCAGATTGCGGAAAGAGAAAGGGCGCTTCCACTTCGTGAGAGGATCAAAGAAATCTTCAAAAAAATGGCGTGACAGTTACAGCGATCTTTCTTGCTGCTGGTGTCACGATTGGTGCTGTAATTGGTGCCATTACAAACTCTTTGAAGGCCACCGGCAAAGCGTTGGGGAAAGGCTTTAGTGATGTTGGCTCAAAGGTTGCATCACCTCTGCCTGGTCTCATTGGCTCGATTGTGAGTTTTCTTTTCAAAACCGCTGGTCAAGTACTTGGCTTTCTTGCAGAGCACACCTGGCTGCTTATCCTTGCTGCGGTTGCTTTTCTTGTTAAAAAATACATCAAAAAGAGACGTTAACGCATAAAGGCGTAGAGCAAAGCTGCAGCTCCAACCGCACCAATAGCGACAGTTGCTTTGTTTATTTCGTGTGTATCATTGACTTCGACCTTTGTCGCTTTAGCGCTTTGCGCGCTTTCAGCTTCAGCACCTTCTGTGCTCACTGGTGCCGGAGTTTTTTTTGTGTCCCTTTGGGACTCCTTGTGTATAGGATTTGAAGGGTGGCTGTTTGGTGGGTTGATCTTTGATGGTCCTCCGGCCATCAGTTTAAGAGCTGCTTTTTTTGTGGAGGTATTAACATCATTATTTACTCCAACTTTCATTCCTCCTACAGCCTGCTTAAGCTGGTTGTTGTAACCAACAACGCTTTCTGTATTTATTACCATCCTGGCTGGCATAAGCCAGGCACCTGGACATACGGCGAGGTTAAGCCGAACCTTGGCCTCATCAATTGCAAGTTGGTGTCTTTGAACTGACTTTGCTAGATCTGGTTGCCTTATGGCGTCTTCAACCAACACGAGGAACTCACTTTGCGCTTCCTTTGCACGGCCGCCTGTGCCAAGTATGCTACTTCGAACATTCACCTGCGAACCGAGAATACAGTAAACAAAAGCCTCTATCGACTGGTTTACTCTCGACAAACCTGCTTGGGTCAACCCTTCCGTGCCGTTAGGACAAAACCAGTCTGACTGTGCATATGCAGGGTCGTCTGGCTCGATGTATTGAATCAAGTTACCTTTGCTTGCAGTTCCGCCTTCGTCCGAAAATTTATCGTAATCGGGGTATTTTGCTCCAGAATTTTTCGGACCAATATTTGAGATCCAGATATAAACGTTACCTAGTCCGTGGTTCGCACCTCTTGTGAAACGAAAATCGCTTGACGGGTCGACACCGAACTCAGCGCATATTCTTTTATACGAAGTCACGTCGTACTTGTTGTCGAACTGGCTAAACGTTGGGTCGCCAGGCAAGGCGCTTACGCTCTGAATTCCACCCATCTGAAACAATATTCGCCTGATTGTGAAATAAACGTGAAAAAGGTAAAAATTACGCACAACCGGAGGCAAGCTGAGAGCTGAGTGCTCTTCATCGAAAATCTCTCGACCGATCCCACTGCCTGTTGTCGCGCACCAGACCGCAAAGTTTAGTTGCTGCGGCCAGTAGCTAATGTTAGGGCCGGAAAGCCACCTTTTTGACTCTTTTCCTGATGTATGCTTCAGTTTTGTTTTTTGAAAAATCTCTCTTAATTTCGTTGTGAAATATTGGTCTGGTGTGACGTAGATGTTAATTTTGCTGTTAAATATTTTTTTCAAACTCGGTGCGGCTTCGTGAAATCCAACCGCGGGAATTGGCAAAGATGAGCCTTTTGCGCCGCTTGGTGACAGCTGTTGTGGAAAACCTCCAGCGCTTTGCGCAACACCTAGTGCATTTTTCATATCCTGGCTCCAATATTTGCTGTCAGAGCCTAAAACATTTATCAAATGGCCTTGCCCTGCCTTGTAATAAATGTCTGCCGTTGCTGTGTGGTTGTAAGCGAATTCAACCTGTGCAACAAATTTTGTTCTTTCAGCGTTTGGATATTTTGCAAGAAAAGGTTTCCATGTGTTATTTTTAGCTGCTTCAGAAATTTTAGTTGCTTCTGGGGTTTTCATCCACTTCATAAAATCTCTTTCTTTGGAATCAAGAAAAATTGATTTAGAAATGTCATCAGCTCTCGGAATAGGCGGGGCCATTTTTATATTAAAGATTTATTTTTCAAAAGATAATTATAAAGATGGTTGTGCTCACTGTCACCACAACAGAAAATCCGAACACTGTTTATTTTGACCAGCCTATATCAAAACCAAGCTATATCCGGCTTTTAAGTTGTTCTCTTTACAACAGCTGGAATAGTTTGGAAAAGGATGGAATAGTTTTTTATAAACAAGTGAACAAGGAAGAGAAGGCGCGTTATATACGGCAAGGAAACTACTCACTCGATGACATTGGGAGTATTTTTGAAAAAGGATTTCCAGAGAAAAACATGTTTTCTGTAACAAAAGGCATTACAGGTCGTTCATTGATAATAAAAGCAAAAGAGCCCAATTTAAAAACTATTGGACTGAATGGAAGTCTTATTAAGTTCTTTAATTTGCCTGGGTTTGAGAATTACGCAAGTATTGAAAAGGAATATTTTGAAACAATTGAGGTAAATAATGTTTCAAATCCTAAAAATTACTGCATCAACTGTGACCTTATCGACAAGCAACAAAGCTTGCTAAATGGTAAGCCATCAAGCCTTTTAGCGTTTTTTGACATACGTGGAAAACCGTATGAAAAAGTTTATTACCAAAATACACGTCTTAACGTCTTGCGCGACGTTTCTGCTGAAGAAAATGTATCATCTCTGACTCTTTTGATTAGAGATGAGAATGGAAATCCATTCGTTTTTAACGGCTCAAATCTTACATATGAGCTGGAATTGAATTAAATTAAATACAAAAATAACTTTTATGTATATGACCATGTCATCTGCTAATGTGCTCCCGAGTGCCCCTGTTTATGGTGTTTGCGAAGAAGACGGCGTAAAACAAACACTGTATCCCGCTTTGCCAAATCAACCAGAAAACTTTAGGTTAACAAAAATCAATCAAATTTGTTCAGAATTTGACAAAGAAGTTGCAAAATACCGAGCTGTTTTGAAAAAGTATAAAAAGGTGAAGTCTGTTTTCCATTATTCCGCAATTTCAATGGGTGGTTTATCCAGTGTTCTCTCTGCTTCCAGCCTTGGCACCGCGGTAACAGTCGTTGGTTTGCCGGTAAGCGTTCCTCTCGCAGCATGTGCTGCAATTACAGGCGTTTTGTCTGCCGCTTTCACTGGAGCGAGCAAAAAACTTGAACCAAAATTATGAAAAATAATGAAATTACTTCTCTTGCTGTTGCCAAACGTGAAACTGTCAATAGACTTGTTTCTGCCGCTCTCATTGACAATAAAGTTGATGACAAAGAGTTCCAAATTATTTTGGATGAATATTCTTGTTACATGATCCTCAAAGAGACTGTTCGCAGGCACCTTAAAAAAAATTTAAGCCAAAAAAAGTCATCCCCACAGCCGGACATTGAGAAACTGAGACAGCAAATTCGACAACAAGAATTAGATAGGTTAAAATAAGACTATCAGCAGAGTCGAAATCCGATTTGAAAAAATAAACACTGGATTTAATCTGAGTGTTCAGAAAAATAAAATAAAGTTATAGCAGAAAGCGTGAAATTGCGTGACTTGACACCCACAGTCAGGTGCTTGTCTGAACGCTACATGCAAATTTTTTTGTGCGTGGGTGTACAAAGGCGGGGGATTACCCGAATGATATTTTTAGACGTTAGTAAGTTGTTTACATTCCTATGTGCTTAGAACTTAGATTTTAGCACACGGGAATGTAAATCTATTGTTTTACACGTGAAAAACCATTGTTCTTTTGATTTAATGCACGTGATATCAATTATGACACATTGCCGCTAAAAAAAGCTTAATGATGTCATTTTCTTTTTTTTTTTTTACTCTGAAGCAATCAATAAACATTACAAGTGTGTTAAGTAAAATAATTTTAATCAGTTGCTAAGTTAAATGTTTCTTGACAACGGCGGACATCCCATGGCCGCGGTAACTAAGGTAAATTGTTCGTTGACAACGGCGGACATTTCATGGCCGCGGTAACTAAGGTAAATTGTTCCTTGACAACGGCGGACATCTCATGGCCGCGGTATCCAAGGTAAACAGTTCCTTGACAACGGCGGACATTTTATGGCCACGGTATCTAAGGGTAAGCCATTTGGCATTCTAATGTGATGACGTTTCGGCTTACGGCGTAAGCCATTTGGTATTCTAATGTGATGACCATTTGGCATGTGATGTTGCCTGTGACTAAGATAATTTTGGTCAAGTTTGGAAAACGCTAAAGTTGTATCATCCCATCGTTAGACATCTACAAATGATTCATGTTAAAACTTCTTAATTTTTGATCGAGAAAGGTTTGATAAACGTCTTCAAGCATCCGATATACTTAACCTTGCGATCAAACTTCACGACCAAGCATCTGATTGTTGTCCGTAATTGCTTTGTCTGGCACGAATAGCTGATGTGAAATATTATAATCGGACCCTCGTTTGTCGTTTCCAATGATTAATTCATGTCCGTAAGCTGTGTCTTTGCTTTTTTTCGATGTGAAGGTTTGATAAACGTCTTTATACATCGGCCATATACTTGTTTGTGTAATACAAAAAAGCTTATGTGAATAATATAAAGTTATAATTTTAACTGTGATTGGTCACAAAAGACGTCATTACATCGGGGAATAACCTTTTTACTAAAAATAGTAATGACGCTTGGTGAATAAACTTACCGTGATCTTATATTGTTCTTTTATGTGCTAGAAAGTTCTTAGCTCAATATTTCACGGTATATTTACATGTGAGTTATATTGTTGTTAAATAAATAATTCGCAAAACACATGCGATTTGCTTTATTTTATCCAAACTTTTACTCCTGCTTGAAAGGAGAATAGCA
>NC_135759.1:9139427-9317548 GCF_052425735.1 Oculina patagonica
TGCGAGAAAGTCGTACCATGTACATCGGGCCTTTAGCAATGTAGATCTTCCTTTTACAATTCAACTAATGACATCATTTTTTTTTGTATTTTAATTATTTTTATTAGTTTCCAAAAAATACATACAATGTTTAAGTTACAACACTATTACAAACACTACAAAAAATATAATAAAATAAAATACAATATTTTAATTACCACACTATAAACTACTTTAAATTACTAAATTATAACAGACACTACAAATATTACAAAATTAATCGGAGTTGACACAGAGTCCTCAGTTCATTTATCAGTTTTAAATGTTATTCTACAATGCTATTATTAATTTGCGGCTAACGGTGCAGGATTGCATACTAATTTATTTTTACTTTGTCTACAAGAATATAGATATTGTTTGGCGACTAATAAAATGTGGTTAACAAATAACTCATCCTCGCACTTTAGAATGCCAAACATTATATCTTTGTCAGAGAGCTGTTTAATCTTTACGTCAAGATTTTCAAGCCATTTGATAACCTCAGCCCAGAAATTCTTTGAATAATGGCAAGACACAAAAAAATGCTCTAGGGACTCGTCGATTTCACCGCAAAGGGAGCAGGCTTGAGATTGTACGACGTTAATTTTGTATAGAAGGATATTTGTCACAAGACACCTATTAAGTAATTTATACTGAAATTCACGCAGTTTTGTATCCAATGCAACGCGAAAAGGCAAGGCATAGATTTCTTTCCATTCTAAGACATAATTTATAAATCGTGCATTAAAATTCAGTTGAGCAGTTGGTGGGGTGATGATTCTATCCCGAAGTTCCTTATAGACAGATTTGGAAACCACTGTTTTGATTAAAACGCTTTGTCCATTTAAAATTACTTTTATCTCATCGTGCATGTAAAAAGGTTCATCACCTTTATATACAAACGTTTTTAATGATTCACGCCATTCTACTGGTAGAGCGTCTATTAGTGTAACAAGTCTAAAGACATCTAATGGCGAGATATTCAGTTCTCTCAATTTGCAGTTGTTTTTTAAGATAAGCTCATTGTTTTCGGAAATCAAATCCCTCATTCTAAGAATTCCTTTTTCTACTAGTGCTTTAAAGTACACAGACTTGCCTTCAATACAAATAAATTTATTGTTCCATAAAATGGTTTCTGAAAGATCTTTTATTTCCTGCACGCTTTCGTAATTTGTTGCCGAGCATTTTGCAAAACTTTTGAAGCATTCCTCGTAAAACGTTGGCAGCGCTATTGGCAATTTCTTCAAATCATAATTGCAGCATAGAACAAATTTGCCTCCCACGGGTCTCAGATAGTGCAGGAGAATTGTTTTCCAACTCTGTGGTTGATCACTTGCTAATTTTTTGCAAAAAAGGACCCTTTGCGCTTCAATTATAGAATCCAAATGTGGTGCTTTCAGTCCTCCATCTTCGATTTCACTAATAAGGGCCAGACGCTTGACCTTGTCCCTACCCTTCCAAATAAAGTCAAAAATGATTTTGTTTATCTCTTTAACAAATTCCTTATCTATTGAGATAAGGCTGGCTCGATATAAAAATATAGGGATGATAAAAGTTTTAACAATTTGGATTCTTCCAATGATAGTTAGACCCCTCCATCTCCAGTTTCGCAGTTTTTGTTTAATCAGAATTCATCAGCTCATCGACATTTAACTTTTGTTTGAGTTGTTAGGCGTAGGAGAAATGTATTCCTAGGATTTTTGCCGAATTTTTAACTTTTAAATTACCTGGAATGGATTTATCTTCCTGTACAGCATACCCATGATTACCTAGGCCAGAACAATTTCCATATTCATCTATGAGTTTTAGAAAGTTCTTTACAGAGAGATTGTTTTTCGAGAAAGCAGTTAAATCATCTGCAAAAAGGCTCAATTTGATTTCTTCGTTATCTACTTTAATACCTCGGATATCTTTACTGTTACGTATACTAATACATAAGATTTCTAACACAATGATAAACAAGTGAGCTGACAGAGGGTCACCTTGTCTTACTCCTCTTTCAACAGCAAATGATGAAGTAGAAAAGCCGTTATTCAAAACGCAACTTGAGATGTTGTTGTAAAATGTGTTAATCCATTGTGTGAATGATGGTCCAAAGCCAAAAGCGGACAAGGTGCGAAATAAAAAATCCCTGCTTACGGTGTCAAAGGCCTTTTTGAAATCTAAACAAATCATTCTCCCTTCAATATTGTATCTCTTGGAGAATTCCATAACATCTTCGATCGTCCTAACTGCATCAGAAATGGTCCTACCCTTGACATATGCGGATTGATTATGGTGTATAATATTTGGTAACACATTTTCCAACCTCTTGGCTATAGGTTTTGAACCAATTTTTACATCTACATTGATAAGAGAGATTGGTCTCCAGTTCGCTAGGTCCCGCCTGTCTTCATCTTTTTTCTCAATTAAGGTTATAATGGCTTGCTTCTGAGAATTTGATAACTCACCATAGTCATACGAATAGTTAAGACTGTCTACCATCAGATTGCCTAATGTGTACCAGAAAGCTCTGTAAAATTCGACCGTTAAACCATCATTCCCCGGTGATTTATTACTTTCGAATAGTTGAAGACTCTTATAACACTCATCGACCGTAAGCTTTCCCTCGCGTGTACGAGCATCATTATTGGAGAGTTTTGGTATTTCCGGATTATTTAAAAATGGGCTTAGCATATCTTCAGATGGGCTGAGAGGGTCACGTTTGCAGAGGTTGGAATAAAAGTTTTGAATTTCCTGCAAAAAATTTTTAGGATCTGTAATTAGGACTCCTTCTTTGTTAAAGACTTTGCAAACAGAGCTTTTAGCTTTCTTATGCGATTCAAGATTAAAAAAAGTATTTATTGTTTCTTTCACCTCTCTCGTACCAATTAGAGTTTTCCGATTTAGCGGAAAATTCACTTAAATGGAACACATTTTTCCGCCTATTGAAAATCTTATTAAATTCACTTAGTTAACCCATTAAAAGTACATTAATCTGCTGGCTTGTTTTCTCTGTTTTACTATCCCTCAGGAAAGTGGGATTCTACGGTAGTCTAAAATGTCAAAAGCTATCCCAGAAGAAAATGATGTTGCCGTCAAGTTTGGGATTGGGTTCAACAGTTTTTTCGGGACCAAACCGAAAATTTCCCTTCATCGGATTGACATAAAGTTACACTAGTTATTGCTCTAGGATTGAAGTTTTGATGATGTGAATTTCTTACTCACTAAATCGATATTACCGTAATAACGGTAAACTGGAAACTCGAAATCAGAAAATCTTAAATTTTGCGCGATCCACGTTTCGTTATAGAGAGCTATTACCAATATAGTAAAATGTGGTGCATTGCCAATAAAATATGTAAGAATTTAAAAAAAATCTTTTTTATTTCAAATAAAATGCACAAAAATATTTCCAATCATTAACCTGGGCACGCTACGCCACTCGCGGCCACATTTCTCAACAGCCTGCACAATCATCATTCTCAATAGGTGTGTATCGATGATTTGACATTTTACGCTTTGGTAACTTTTTCTTCCGCGCGTGTTGTCCACTACTCGAGGGCAGTGTAATATCACCATGCAGTGCAGCTCTCAAAAAAGTATTGCTCTCGTCAAATGGCATATCTGAAGGCAGTCAGTGCACATGACGTGGCCACAGTTTCGAAAGAAAGAAGAATTAGTTCTGAAACAAAAGGCAAGATAGAAAACAAGATACGTGTGATGTTCGCCTGTTGTACTCGCTCCTAAGGTGCGACAAAAGAGGTGATATGTTATGTTTACCCGTGGAATTTTTATGTGCAAATGAAAAGAAAACAATAGCACAAAAAGATACCGCCTCATTTTCAACTCCCAAATTTCTATTTATTTGGTGGCAAAAAGCAAGTTGCAAAACCTTAGAGAAGTGTGACGTTCCACAAATGGCAACTGTTTGGATGGAAAATAAGTTGTGCAAAAAGTTATGCTGCGAAAACTTTCATGTTCGTTAACGTTTGGGGTTTACTCTGGTGTAAGAACTTGTAAAATGTTTCTTTGTTTTGGGGGCTATTGTTTTCCTGCTTTTTATTGTTTCGAGGCTCTTTGTTGTCTTGGTCGTTCTTTGTTTTACGTTACTTGTGAGTTTCACAGGTTTCACAGGCTTTTACGTATGCGATAAAAAAGCCGCCTCCTTTCAGTAACTATTGTTTTACACCATGGATACTTTGCACCTAAAAACATTTTTCTTCAGTTGTCTCAGAAAATATACTGCTGTTTTCAATATATTTTTCTGGGAAAACTGTGATACGTAAATATTGTATCTTGAGTATAGTTTGCATTCCACCACGAGACATTGTATTTACTGCAAGGATTGCTAATTTAATCTACTCGTAAACAATGAATAACAACTGAAATTTCATTGTAAAAATTGAAACAAACGGCACTTTGCATTTAATTGGCTATAACAGGCGGAAAAAGTCGTTCCATTTCCGTTTAATCGGAAAACTCTATTAGCTTTTGATCGGATTATAGCACCTTTTGCTATTCGTTCGTAAATAGAATTATATTCCGTTTTCAAAATTTCAAGTTCCTCTTGGTTTTCAACAGTTGGCGATTCATTGCACTTCTCTTCGCTTAGTTTTAGAGAAGTCTCAATATCAGAAATCTTTTTTCTTTTTTCACAAGCTTTTTCTTTGCTATATTTTATTGAAACTTGTCTGATTCTGTATTTAATGAGGTCCCATAACAATCTTTTATCTGTAACTTCATTAAATTCGTTTAACCACACGGGCACGCTATCATTTATCAGCTTAATGAAATCATCATCCTCCGTAAGACTGGCGTTAAACTTCCAGAAAGACGGACCGTGTTTCGGTTTATCTATGCTATTAAAATGAAGATAAATTGCCGAATGATCCGAATTAATTGAAGGAATAATATCGCATCTCTCAATGTCGTCTTGGCAAGCATCGCTAATTAGCCAGTAATCTAGTCTTCTTTGAATAAAAGGATTTCTTTGCCTCCACGTAAAGCGTTTAGATTCCGGATTTCTTATTCGCCAAATGTCTACTAAGTCAAAATCTAGACACAAATCTTGTATATGTTTGACGGATTCTTTTTTAAAAGGTTTGCCGCTAGAACAGTCAAGATCAGGTTCGAATGTGACATTGAGATCTCCCCCGAGAATTATCCTATGTTCTTCAGTATTAACAACACAATCTTCAATATCCTTGTTCAAATTATCAAAAAAACTGCATTGTTCTTGGATCTTATTAGGAGCGTAAATATTAACGAACAAGAACAAAGAACCTTGTACCTCAGCTTCCATTATAATCCAGCGGCCTTCATCATCACACTTGACGGATTTAAGATCAAGATCTAGGTCACTTCTCACTAAAATCATCACCCCGCAACTATGATTAGAGCCATGTGCAAAATGAAGCTTACCTCGCCATTGTGTCTTCCAAATATCTTCAACCTCGGCTGTACTGTAAGTTTCTTGAAGGAAAATTATGTCGTACTTTCGCTCGCTGAGCCAAGTGAAGAGTGCTTTCCTCTTGGTGGGCGAACGAATCCCCCGAACATTAAGAGAGAGTAGTTTAAAATCTATATATTCCTTTTCGAATGGGTCACTTGAAAGCTAGTTGTGTATGCTAATATGCTGCACCGCTGCCGCACATAAAAAAAGAATACGATAATAAATAAGGCCTCGAGAGGATTCTGTACACACCCACATGCAGATAAACAAAAAGAAATAATAAACTAAGGGAACAATACATAAAAACAACACATAAAAATATCTAACACAAAAAGAATAAATGACGGCAAAGTAATGGTTACCCATAGCCGTCTTGGAGTTTGGAAACAACTACCTCATTAGCCTATGCATGCCCTCCCGTTACAACAACGTGTTTGAAAAGAATAAACAAGTCGATTGTTTAAATATCATGACAAATCAAGCTGATCTCAACACAGTATGTAAATTCTATCTAAATAGGAACAAATTGTCCATCAATAAATAGTTTATCAGGCTCTGGTTTTAAGAAAAAAGCAATTTTCCCTTCTTCCCTTGCCTTCTTCATCTTCGGCTACTGCTTTTTCCTCCTTTCGCTGATCTCTTTGGGGTAATCCGAGTATACTTTAACGTTGATTTCGTCTTCCATCTCTCGCACTCTTCTGAATACAAGTTCCCGGTCTGGGAACCTCAGGAAACGGATAATAACTGGTCTTGCTTCCCCTGTTTTTTTCTTACCAATTCGATGAGCTCTTTGAAATTCAATGTTCTCACCGTCTTCAAGCTCCAGCTCTTCTTTGAAAAAATGATGTACTACTTTAGCTGTATCCTCAGCGCCGCTGGCGGCTTCCGGAATTCCGAAGAAACGCAGGTTCTCTCTTCTATTGTACACTTCTTGGTACAGCAATTTACCTTCGAGTTCTTTGATTTTATCTTCATTCTCTTTATCTTTCTTCTTAAGCTCTTCGATTTCTGTGTTTGCAAACTCCATTGCCTTCTCAATTTCTACCGCCTTGTCCTCGACTGATTTTGACTTGTCGTTAAGCGTGTTCAGTTCAATTTGGATGCTGTTTACTGAGTTCTCCAGGGTAGCGAACCGCTCAAAAATTCGCTCCATGTTCTGCAATCTCTCTTCCACACCCGCAAGCTTAACACAGATCGATTCAAGTTGACAAACAATCTTCTCCTCTATAGTGAGCTTCCGAGCTTCTTGGTCTTGGTCTTCGTTGTCGAATACAATGTTTATGTCGGCGTCTGTACGAGGGCTGCCACAAATTTTCTTTCCTTCTGGAGAATGAGTCTCACTATCCGAGCTAAATTTTGTTTTTCGCTTACAGCTTAGGGCCATAAAATTGAGAAGTTGGGTTTGGAAATTAAGTTTCGACTAAAAATTGAACGGGAGTCGAAACATGCACGTCTTTACTACTCCATGGTCGCCCCAGACTCCCTAATGACATCATAGATTTTAGTCATGACTTCGTAAATATCATGAAAGTAGGATTATTATTTTGTAAATAGGTAAGGACTGATCGATTGCTAAGGATCTGGGCGGGCGAGCTAGCCAGTCGATTTTCGAATGTTCAATAAGAAGTAAGACAAACATAATTTTAAATACTCAACCTGTTTCGCAGATAAATGGCTGGGATGACGAACAAAACTTGTCGTTCCACTTTCCTCGAAATACACCATAATCTGTCATCTCTCCACACTTTTCGCTCAAGCTGTCTGGATGCCCACCAACCCAATTCGTAAATTGTAGCTTTTTTTCCGTCCACCCAATGGAACACATCACTAAAATAAATTAATTAATGTACAAATACAAATCAAAAAAGAGTGTGCTCACTGATATTTGCAAACATTAAACGACAGTTATTTAGCTCATTTAACATTGTCTGATACCCGTCGCTTGATTTAATTCCACGTGATGGGCTTTGTCCGATGAGTGCAGCAAAAGATGGTTGCAATTGGTTTATAATTCAGCATAACCTCTTCTATTGTCAGTCACTACGTTTATATTTGAACGTTGTATCTTACGATGGCATAGGCTAAAAATATGTTTTAACAAAATATGTTTTAGCATATTTCAAAATAAGTACTAGAATTATTTTAATTAAGTGGCTAAAAAATCGCTATTTTGGACATTTTTAGGCTAATAACTTAAAAACTACTCGGGGAAAGTTTTTGTTTTTGATATATTTTATTTAAATGACAAAAGGAACATTTATTGTAATGTTTTCAAAAAAGATATGTTGGTAGGATTTGGATTTGGATTTGAATATTTGGATAACATCGTTATTATTTCATCAGTTTGTGGTGGTTCGGAATAGATTGCTTCTTTTGACCATTAGGAAAAAATAATTTATTTAAAGCAAAACCTTTCACCGTCTACTTTTTAAATTGTTCGCATCGAATGGTCTTTTGTCATTGCCATGGCAACGGATTTTGACATCATGATCAAGGCGACTTCAATTTGTTCACTGGTAAAACTTTTTACAATGTTGTGCTAAAAGTTTAACCTCATTGTTATCGGTGTAGCTGCAATAGAATAACAAAGACGAAAATAACTAAACCAATACGAGCCACCTTTAAACCAAAATACCAAATTTGCTAACATACTTATCATCTCTTTCAAGACCAATCCAAAGAGTTTTTCCAACAGCAAGATTATTGTAGACAGACATCTGTTTTTTTTCGTCGTGAATTGTGACAAGATCTCCATCAAAAGTACGACGACACATTTCTCTGGCTTCACGCCAAGTCTTTATTTCCGGGACGAATTTAATGCAATGGTTCTGATATTGTAGCCAGCCAGTTTGACAGCGATCTTTGTATAAAAAAAGAGCTTGTTTAGAAAAACACAAATTAAAACAAAAAAAAAAATATATTAACAGGGAACTAGGGCAAGGTTGACAGAATTAATTTTTCTGCAATGTTTTTCGCCTTGTGCATGTTGGAACATTTTTTCACTAGTCTTTGAAACCGATTTTCATATTTTTTAAGTGATCCTTTTACTTAATTGTTGTAGTTTAACAGTGTTGAAAAGTATATTTCCAATTTTTAAGTGAAAAGTATCGTGAAAACCTACACAAACAACAACAACGACTAAACACTTCTTGGTCTTGATTTTAAATACATTTAAAAATAAAGAAGTCAACTCTCATAATTTGCTCTGCAGTTGTGGGGTATACTGTATAACTGGCCATTTGATAAAAAGAAATAATAATCATTTATATGCAAGGAAATGGAAAGCTGTACTCATATCAGTGTATTTTGTCATTTTTTCGGTTTTGGTACAAAAGCTTGTCTTAATAAATGATTGAAAAACTGTTCAAATAAAATGTATTGGTGTTGAAACAGACGTGACAATTTAAACAAATTCACAATGAAACTCAATATGATATTTAACAAAAGCATCATTTTCTTCGAAAATGTGTTTGCTAGAAGAACAGGCACAAAATAATTTGGTTTGCAACATCTTCGTCGACAATTTCGACAATTTATAAGTGTATTGTTTGAACGGCATAAAATCATAAATAAATTGTTTGTTGGACTGTTCAATACTCGACGTCTTAAACATATGATGCCAGAATATATTTTTTTATAAACATGATTTATTTTAGCTTACAAACAGATATGTACAAATACTAGATGTAAGAATATATGGCTCTTTGTTTTACTGTAGCAAGTTATTGTTTGCAATTTTTTTCACTGCTGCTCGAAATTGAATTTCAAAATATTTCGCTTTTAACTGGTCGAACCAAAATGATGTTATTCTACCTCTTTAGTTCCAGAGACGATAGCGATCAAGCCTAAAAAACAGCACGATTTTCAAGACGAATTGACGCAAGTGAACATAAAATATTACCAAACCCCTCGCGAGCGACCATTATAACTTAACAATTCTAAAATTTAACATTATTTTACGTATTTCAGCTTAATTCCTTTTTTTTAATTGTCTAATTCGTACACACATTTTGTGCCCTCGGCACTTGAATTTGTTATGAAGTTCAAATTAAATCTAGTTCTAGGGCAATATTACTTGCGAGCAATTAATTGGATATCTCTTTAAAAGACCGTACTAAATATTGCTCTTACCTCCGTCACGAACGGACAGAGAAACGACAGAATTCTGAAATGATCATAGAACACAGGTCATAAAAACTCATTGGGCATACGCAGTTGTCCAGAAAGTTGCTCCCTACATTCGTTTAGCTAAAAAAGCGCAACTTACCTTTTCATAAAAACACAACATCAATGATACCAAATACAGAAAGCATTTTCGATGAGTTGATTCTAGCATTATGAGCTAATCTCTTTTAGTTTTCTGTCAAAAACGTCATAATAGAACAAGGAACAAAATTTAATCCTTAACTAATCGATGTATTCTTAGTTTTTGTTACACAATAACTTGTGTTTTGATCGAAACTCTATTTATTTCTAACACGTCTAAAATTTCTGCTGACAGGTGCGTTTATAGAGCGATTGCATTTTACACCATTGTTGACTTCTGCGTTTTTATGGAAGTGTTATGTAAGTTCGATTTTTATTTGGTTTTATTTTGCTCTGCTATTGAGGTGTCCATCATTTCGTATATTAAGCAAACATTACAGAATAAGTTTTTCGGTTTTGAGTTTAGTAAAATCAATTGACTGTGCCAATTTCTGGTGCAAATTCTTGCCTATTAGTTAAAAACAAGCTGTTTGTTGACCCTCTATGTTCGGAGAGTAAAATCCAAAAATGTCACTTCTCTCAATAGTCGAACAATAGAAAACATTTTCTAACTCTTTACGAGGTGACAAGTGAATTAGTGAAAAACACCCCTCTGTAACAGACCCAGTGGAACCCGACCCAGTGGATTATTTTCCCCTACCTAGTCGAAATTTAGTCTCCCCAGTACCCAGTGAATATTTTGATTTTACCCGCGCGCCTATTTTTATGCTTCCCCAGTGACTATGAGGTGTGACTTTTGTCGAGTAAACCTGTTTAAAAACCAGCCCAAAAAAGCCGACCCAGTGGAAAATTGGCCAACCCAGTGACGTTTTTTTCCAAAAACCCGGTGAAGATAAAGATTCCACTGGGTCTGTTACAGAGGGGTATACAAAAGTGAGTGCTATTGCAACTCTTGAAATATGTTTTTTCTTGCCAATCAGTCGAAATTCGTTCTCCGTTTACTATTAACTACATAATATTCTAGATTATTACTTCGATCCGGAACCAGACGTAGACATATTATAAACAACAGCGCTCTCCCTTTCTGAAGCATTTAAAAATGATAACTATTTTTTCTTATTAAATGTTTTTACGCCGCCTTACAAAAAGGAAACACACTTTAGAATATATCCGCTTCTTCACATATAATTCTCAGAAAAGACTATCAAATATTCCAGAAAACGATATTATTCCCTTCAGCTGTTCTGTTTTGAATAAACAGTCTGTTGTTTATTTTCATTTGATGTAAATCAAGGCAGGACCTCGACTCATTTGAATAATTCGCAGCTTCCGAGGTAATAAAAGTGTCTCGTCAGACGTCTGTGAGAAATGGTAAATTTAATTTGTGAGAGGTGCTGTGCTTGTTTGTTTTGTTGTTAATAATTTTGCTCTTAATTTTGCTTATTTTGTGAATACAGTAAGCTAAAATTCGTGTAACTGAATGCAGATTTAAGCTTATTTTTTCTCCAGATCCAGCAAAACCGGCCAGGTTGAGACTTAAAAGTGCAGTTTGGGTCTTTTTGGAAATATTCCATCACGTAGATTCATCCTAAATTTTACTTCAGGTCCAATAGAATCGAATAAGCAAGGGCTAAATGTGTCACTGAAAAAGTCGATTTTGGGCCTTTGTGTTGAAATACCACCACTTAGATTTAAGCTTATTTTGTCTCCAGATCCAGCAAAACCGGCCAGTTTGAGACTTGAAATGTGCAGTTTGGGTCTTTTTGGAAAAATGCCATCACGTAGATTCATCCTAAATTTTACTTCAGGTCCAACAGAATCGAATAAGCAAGGGCTAAATGTGCCACTGAAAACGTCGATTTTGGGCCTGTGTGTTGAAATACCACCACTGAGATTTAAGCTCATTTTCTATCCAGAACAAGCAAAACCGGCCAGTTTGAGACTTGAAATGTACATTCTGGGTCTTTTTGGAAATATGCTATCACGTAGATTCATCCTAAATTTTACTTTATGTCCAATAGAATCGAATAAGCAAGGGCTTAATGTGCCACTAAAAACGTCGTTTTGGGCCTTTGTGTTGAAATACCACCACTTAGATTTCAGTTTATTTTCTCTACCGATCAATAAAAACCCGCCAGTTTGAGACTTGAAATGTACATTTTGGGTCTTTTTGGAAATATGCCATCGCGTAGATTCTTCTTAAATTTTACTTCAGGTCCAATCGAATCGAATAAGCAGAGCGTTAATGTACCACTAAAAACGTGGATTTTGGGCCTGTGTGTTGAAATACAACCACTTATTTTCTCTCTAGATCCAGCAAAACCGACCAGTTTGAGACTTGAAATGTACAGTTTGGGTATTTTTGGAAATATGCCATCACATGGATTCATCCTAAATTTTACTTCAGGTCCAACAGAATCGAATAAGCAAGGGCTTAATGTGCCACTGAAAACGTCGATTTTGGGCCTATGTGTTGAAATACCACCACTGAGATTTAAGCTCATTTTCTATCCAGAACAAGCAAAACCGGCCAGTTTGAAACTTGAAATGTACATTCTGGGTCTTTTTGAAAATATGCTATCACGTAGATTCATCCTAAATTTTACTTTATGTCCAATAGAATCGAATAAGCAAGGGCTTAATGTACCACTAAAAACGTCGTTTTGGGCCTTTGTGTTGAAATACCACCACTTAGATTTCAGTTTATTTTCTCTACCGATCAATAAAAACCCGCCAGTTTGAGACTTGAAATGTACATTTTGGGTGTTTTTGGAAATATGCCATCACATGGTTTCATCCTTAATTCTAGTCGAGGTCCAAAAACTTGAATGAGAAAGTGATTTATGAGACACTGAAAACGTCGTTTTTGGGCCCTCGTGTTGAAATACCACCACGTAGATTGAAGCTTATGTTACTAGACATCCTGCAAAACCGGCCAGTTTGAGACTTGAATTGTATAGTTTGAGTATTTTTTGAAAAATTGCCATCACGTAGGTTGATCCTAATTTTAACTTCAGGGCAAAATGAATTGAGTAAGAAAGTACCAGATGAGCCACTGAAAATGACGATTTTAGGTCCATGTGTTGAATTACCGCCACATAAACTAAAGCTTATTTTCACTACAGATTCAGCAAAACTGGCTAGCTTGATACTTGAAATGAACAGTTTTGGGTATTTTTTGAAAAACCCAATGACGTGGATTCATCCTAATTTTCACTCCAGGTCCAAAAGAATCGAGTAAGAAATTTCTACGAGCTACTGAAAGTGACAATTTTGGGCTTTTGTGTTGAATTAGTGCCACGTAGATTAAAGTTTATTTTAACTCCGCATCAAGCAAAACCGCCCACATTAGAGACCTAAAGTGTTACATTGTTGTCTTTTTGGAAAAACTCCATTACGTGGATTCATCCTTAATTTCACTCCAGGTCTTTCATAACAACTTAAGTTTAAGTCATCACGGAGACCACTGTAGTCTACATTTCTAAATTTACTGGTAATTAAATCTTTACAAATTGTATTATAAGATTTTTCGGGTTTCGATATTATCGCTGTAACTTGGTCAGAAAAGATGGTAAGTTGTAGTGTATTAGAGATGTTTCGCATAAGACCACTCCATATGCTAATGATCCACTATTAGTGGATTTAGCAGAAATACCCAGGAGACTAGATTTTCTTTTTTTTAAAGGACGTGAACAGAACTTTGTTGGGCAGAATATTTAACCCTCGGACGTACAAACAAACTCATACCCCCAAGGGGGGGGGGGGGTGGATGGAACCCCTCCCCGGAGTTTTCGTTATATTAAGGCGTAGCGAAATTATTTTGCTCTGACAAGAAAGCCCTTAGCTTACTCTACAAGATGACATAATTTTAATTGGCTGTGACGTCATATGACGTCACGTGACGTCATAAGAGCCGCCATCTTGGATCCGCCATCTTGGATTTCAACATTTTCTTAGAAAGTCACAAAATAACGGAAACTGATGCAAAATCAAGCTAGAATGCTTATGGAATGTAAAAATGAACAAATCTTGCACTTCTGTTTTTAAAAACTGGAAAAAAATCAAGAAAAATGTTAAAATGACGATTTTTGGCAAGACCTGCTTGTATTTATGACGTTGCCATGGCAACGTCATTTACCATGGGCACATGGTTCACATATCAAAATTTCCGCAAAGGATGAATGAACAGCTACCAAAAGTTTCAGCATTGTAGGGTAAATGCGTTTTTCAAAATTTGGAAAAAACCTTACGGGGGGTGGGGGGTGACATTCCCCCCCCCCCCTTGTACGTCCGAGGGATAATTGTCGTTATTCAAGTATTACAAAGCCTCCTTCTACTACAAATGGGCTGTAAAGAAAGGTGAATATGTTGTCAAACTATGCGAACATTACAATGGTGTTGTTCTCTGGAACAGACTTCCCAACGAAACTGAATTTTAGTCAACTATAATCCAAATTTTGTTTTATTGCTGACATAGCTTTGATTATTTTCTTCACTATATAAGTTATTTTATATATAAACTTTCGATGCAATCGTATATTATATTAACTATTAACCCTTTGGTGAAAATGGTCAATTTTGACTACAATATAGTGGCCAGTAATAAAGGGATTTGATCTTATTAAAAAGGCGCAGATTTTCCCTTTCTTGTTTTTCTTGTAACACTGTAAGTGCAATCATTTTATTTGGTTGCCGCCTTATGCGGATTTCACATAGCTATGCGAAATAGAAATTTTATATATTTCTTTTAATTAACAAATAAAGAAGCCTAAGCCATGTTTTATTTTTGTTTTATGACAGAATAAAACATGGCTTAGGCTTCTTTATTTGCTTTATGATATAGATTTTAGACACCGCGAGTGAAAAGTTTAATTAAAAATATGTACAACAAGAGCGAGTAAACAGTAAACGAAAGACGAAAAGCAGAAAATAATTTACGGGAAGACCAGAAAACTGACACAATTTCATTCATTGTTCGACGTAAAATAAGGCTAAGCATTTCAGATAAGTTTGTTACCTTTCAATCTTGATCTTGTCTTTTTGAACTTCAATAAACTTCACCGACTCTGAGTGCAATTTCGTCTCAGCATAACTTAGTAGTCTCGATGACATCCGTCCCTTGCTTCGTTCGACTTAAAAACGCGTATAATTTCCAGAAAAGCTATTGCTTCGGATCTTCCCGTAAACCTTAATTGCTGTCACAATCAAGTTCCAGTATGAAAAGACGATTTAAGACGAGGTTGTCGAAGAGAATCTTCGAAAGAAAACTCTCTCGCTCGCTTTCCTCAGCTTTCCTTGCGAGTTTCATTCAACTCAAGCGGTGAACACCGCGCCACAATTTTTCCCGCTTCACTTCGTTTACATCAAAATGGAATGTCCAGTGGATTTATACTTAAAAAAGGAATTTAATAAAACAATTATTCCATTCGCCCTTGCTGGATACGAGTAGTTATAGCCAACGAAAAGTCAAAGATGCGCGAAGCACTCGAGGAAAGCTGACGAAAAACAATAAAACATGATTTTTCTATGTTTTATACTCTGATAAAACATAGGTTTTTAGCCAATCAGAGCGCGCGTAGACTCCTATCTATATTATAATTCTCAATAAAATGTTGCAGATACATTGTAATATAGGAAAGGAGTTATATAATATAGATGTTTGGTTCCATTTTAAGTTATCTCTTTAAACGTGTCCACTGTTTCATTCGGCCTCCGCTTCTTGACCAGCTCTATTTCTGCAGGTCTGTTCACAGTATACTCGTTTCGTCCTTTGCCTGGAAAAACGTTCTGCAAAAAAAAAAAAAATGATTAAGCGTTTAAATTAAACAATAATGATAATTCACGTAAATTGAAAACTTCCAGCACAGAAATAAGTCAAGTCACTTTAAGTCGAGTGGATTCGAGTCGAATCGAGTCGAGTCAATTTGAATCAAGTCGAGTCGCCAAGTTAGTCTTTATTTACAGGCTGTTGACTGCAAATCAACTGTTAAAGCTAAACCCAAACGTTTACAAGATACTGCCTACATAATTGCCGTGTGGAAATCCGATATGTTTGAGAGTTTTTGGGATCTTTCGTTTAAACATTTCTTAATTCCTGGGCCAGCTAAGCTAAATATCCTGCCATCTTGACCTCACGCTTGGTCAATAACCCATATGTATTATACGAGTTATATTACGAATGGTATTATATAAACAACAACGACAACAACGTCATAAATTAAGTATGTTGCCTAGTACCATCTTTGGCCTGACATTACACTTATAGTACAAAGGAAAAAAAAAATTCGGTTTCTATTACCTTGCTTAAATGTGGCCTGGTTAATTTCCGGCCTATTGTTCGCCGCACCTGAAAAGATAAGACGAGTAGCTTTTTAAATCTGATGAGCACGAAATATTCCGGCACAAATGATAAAATAACAAGACAAAGTTATGCTGAATCGTTATTTCAAGTGCAAGGAATATCAAACCTGCTCGTCCAGTATGCAGTGAAAGATGCAGAACACAACTCCCTGATGAAAAAAAAAACAACAACAACAACAACAAAAAGAAACAGTTAATTTAGAGTATTTGAGGAGTCGAGTGTGGGCTTTATGGCCCAAAGGAATCCCATATGAGAGGGGCAAGGATGCTTGTCGGAAAATGTGAATTATACCCCTTAAGACTAGTAGTAATCAGAGATTAGGGGAGTGCGTTCGACGTATCTGTAAGGTAAGCTAAGCAGGCAGCGGCAAAAAACCGACATGGTAGGCCTACTAGTAGTATGCCTTATGTCAAAGTTAGTTTCCATGCTTATACCTCACTAAACGCGAGGAGGATAAGTGTGAGAAAGATTGTGCGACGAGCCAAAATGAATGAAATATTATTTACACAAAAATAATTATTTATTTCACTTGACCTGTTATCGTTTGGCACTAACGAGATTTAAACTTCCACAAACTTCGAATTCTGAAAATAGTTTTACTTTGATTTAAAATTCCACAAAGTACTTAAAAATACAGACAATTCACACAGTAATCCACTACACGCATATTACATTCACACAACGATTTCCTCGTCAAAACGTCTAGTGTTTCTAAGAAGGGCGGTATATCACAAATTCAAAGAAGTGATAAAACAATTTCGATCCGTATTATACCCACTCTTGATGCATTCAATTCTAACAATTTGTAGTTTTGTGCAACATATAATTGGAGGAAAATACGCTGGTTTACCTACGAACGAACTCCGTACGAAACTACGCGTCGACTTACTCGATTTCCACTCTTTTTACGACTTTCGGTGGCTGAAGACAACTCTGCTACCTTGGATGATAACCTTCTAATGTTCTCCATGACATTTTTGCCAAATTACAATTTTGGAAACACGTTTTTAACCCTTTTTTCAAGCAAAATAATGTTTGCTCCGTTTGGGACGCCATCTTGTTTTGCATAAAATCAAGGCCATCTGTGGCTACCAGTTTCCCGGCCGAGATTTGCCCCTGCAAAAATCAATCGGGGCGGCCAATTTGGAGTCCATACACTTGCGCGCGCATTACGGCTTGATTCATTCTGCATAACAGTGCACAGGCCCACCAATTCAAAAGACACAGGACGCAAAACAGAATTAGGCTTGCGCTCTCCTTCGTCGAACGCAAAGACCTATCTGGCCTAGCAGGAGGGCATTTTGCGTACGCATGCGTCGATATGGGCTAGTGCGCACGACAGAGAAGTTCTGCAATCGATTGTTTACATATTTTTCACAATTTATGGCCTAATTTTCAGCTCAAAATAAAAAGTGTTGTATACGATACTAAGAGTCCTAGCTTTATCTTCTGACAACAACAAGCATACTTTGGTGTCGGCGTGCCGTTTATCTGATCGACTTTGGCGATGTGTATTAAACATTGCGCGTGGACAAAATGGCGACCGAATGTCGAGAACCTAAATACCTTGCCCATGTTTTTAATAGCTGGGAGATCTAAACGGACAAAGCGCAACGGCTACTTAGTACTAAAATATAAAACAGCAGTTTTAACTATACGATATTATAATCAAGTATCCCGGGTTTGAGCGTGTGGTCATGATTTTGTTCAGATTTTTCATAAAACTGCCATTTCGTCGTCCTCACGATGCAAAAATCTCAAAATCTAACCTTGATCTCCTGCGTCTACCGATGATATATGCAGCCTGAAATACTTGAACTATCGTCTCATGCTGCGAAGGTAGCGTTAAAAATGGTCTATTGTGGTAATTTTTAGATTTCTTTAACGTACGTTCTCGCTGGTTTATTCTAACAGAGAAATTATCGTTTGTGATTATTTCCTTAAACTTAAGCATTGGTCAAAATAGCTTCACATTTCGATGTACCACAATTATTCCGTTGAACAAGAAAATAATTACTGAGATCGGTCTTAATTTTAAAGTGTTATGGTAATTCTTTGCTGGTAGACTATTTGTTTACATTTTACTATGTTAATTAGTACATTTTTGTTCATTTTAATTCATTTTTTCTTAGCTAAATTTACGTCTATATTAAATTATTGACGATAAACAGTATAAAAAACAAAGTTTGAATCTTCCGCGCCATTTTTATTCCCAAGATCACGCGGTCTTTGTACAGCGGTTGCACGCATGCGCCCGCAAAATGCCCTCCTGCTATCTGGCCTATGCTGAAGCTCTATCGATCCCTAAAATGTACCAGTTTTCATGCCCGATCAGTCTTGGCCGCCATCACAGTATGAAGGCGTTTTTTATTTATTCACGTACTACCCTGAACAAGACCTCAACGCCTAACATTATCGGTGTTCTGTCCTGTAAACCCTACGTAAAACAAAATCAGTAATTCACGTCCCTAAGCGACACGACGAGAATCTCTCGAGCTCTCTCGGACCCCTCCTTCACCGGCCTAGTGGCTAGAGCGCTAGTTGGTAATTGGGAGGTCCTGGGTTCAAATCGTCCTCTCTGCTACCGAATGGATTGTGATCAGCGTTCTTGAATTCAACTCCTTCCAAACTTTGTTAATAGACAACTGGTCTGCCTCCGTCCAGTTGGGCATTTTAACAAGTTTATGTTCCATTTACAACACTTGTTTGTTTATTTTCAGTGTTCAAAATGAACACAGAAGGGACAAATAAGTGAATACCCTGACAAAAGTGGTTTTATATAACGACACGTACACGCCTTTTGAATAACAACATAAGGAGACCTTTAGACTAGTGTTTTGCGCAAGCTTGAGCGTATTAGTGTGGGAAAAGTGACGAGCTAGCATAACAGTATCACAAAGCACAGAACTACCTTCAACAACCATACAAAGTGTAATTTCTTCTTATTTACGGAAGCCTTCGGGAATTATTGTTACAGCTTTGATTATACTTCATGAAATGAATATCCCAACAAACCTGAGTCGATGTCAACAAAATGAAGATGTAGGCCAAAACCTCATGAAAATCAATGAACAATCCAAATAACCACGTGACACCCAACAAGGGAAGCAAGGTAGCCACGCTTTTCAGTCCTTTCCTGTGATATGAATAAAAAAATATACTCATTAAAGAAAAACAAAAACAAAAACAACATCCAAATCGATGCCCATTAAAGAAAGGTCTCTGTACGGCTAGGCTATGAACTAACATGTTTTCGAGTCCTCCTCAAACTCAGATGGGGACTTCAAAATATAAAAGTGGCAGAAATGGCGTCTTAGCTTTTATGAGTTAAAATGTGATTCGCTGGCGCGTTTTAATAGAGCTGTAGGGCCAGTCCCTTTTGGGGTATCAACCCGAAAAGAATACAACGGGAGCGACTTGTCTTGGTGTTTCAAATATGAGCCGCGCCCACAAAACAAAATGTTGGTATCTCTTAAGAGCTTCGCTTAAAATTTTCGACGAACACCTTTGGTAGAAACCCGGACTTATCAAAACAAACTGCAGTCTAATCCTTTGTAGACTTTAAACCAATATGGCGGTTTCCTATGGAAGGTTTTACCTGCAGTCATTTCGTTTTCCCTTAACATTTTTAAGGGTTAAGTTAAACGCGTTTTCCCTCTAGACCTTACCTGGTTTTCATCATCTGGTCATTGTTGTATTTAGTAGCAAGCTTTCCAAACACGACTTTAAGCAACATTACAAAGATAAGCAGATTGACCTGGCAAAATAAACAAAGATCAGCGTGTTTGTTTCAAAAGTAAGTCTACAACAATGACGTCAGTTCAAAGTACCAAGGAAGCAAAGGTACCGTCTAGCTCATAAAAAACGCCTTCGCAAAGTACATCAGCCATGCTATTTTTAGGTAATTATGTGACATAAACGTGTTTTTCAAATCGAATAAAACATCTGTATTAGAAAATCACCCCCTTGAAAAGACGATATAGAAACCGTTTAGGCCGTCGACTAGTAATGGGATGGAAGGTGGTCCGTATAACGCTTAGAAATTCTCTCAGCTGATGACTTTCGAAGAAAGTGGACAAGCATTGTCAAACATACATGTATGGTTGACTTAGCTCCTTCAAACTACCTACCAGAAGAATTGCAAAGACAGGTCCTGTGTAGAGCCACTTACTTCCATTCAACCAGCAACTAAAAACAAAAAAAGAGCCTGATGAGCCCTTCCCATCCTGAAGTGAAAGCACGAGTCATGTAATTTGCTAAAACTTTTACGTCTATGTATTAAAACCTTAAGTGGCTGAGTGACAATTCAAATGAAAGCTATTGGGCACACCGTCCCTCAGTGAATTGCAGTTTACTATGCTGTACAAGGTGTTTCTAGCTTTAAAGTATGTGGATGAAACTCTAGTGTGGGAGCTTTTTAATAAAAGCTTTTTTATATATACATTGTACGAGTTCAAAATTGACATATTTTCTCAAATGTGTAATTGATTCTTCTGAATTAAACCCACCTAAGTAAATTATCCCCAACCTCTGTGAATACATGTACGTTTGTATTCTCTCGTTAATTTCTATTTTCCTATTGCTAGAGGTTGTTACGATATATGATTGGCTTGACGTAAAGGAAAAATTTGCCTTCCAATAAAGTGAAAAAAACTGGCTCGTCTAAACACACACTCTGTTTTTCAATAGCTTACTACGTCAAACACATGCCTTGTTCTTTCTATTTTCGCAGTGAATTTAATTGATCCACACATGAATTCCTCGATGATTGCTTGGCTCATGTCGTATGTTTCGGTTCTTGCTGCTGCCATTATACCGACAATGAGAGCCGGTATGCCTGAAATAAATCATTGTCTTGTTAGAAGTAGAGAGTACTAGTTATTTTAGTATTTTCTTGGTATCTCTTAATCAAGTCCCTTCGTTCATTCGTTGTTTCGTTCGTTCGTTCGTTCGTTCGTTCGTTCGTTCGTTTGTTCGTTCTTTCGTTCTTTCGTTCGCTCGTTCGTTCGTTCGTTCGTTCGTTCGTTCGTTTGTTCGTTCTTTCGTTCTTTCGTTCGTTCGTTCGTTCGTTCGTTCGTTCGTTCGTTCTTTCGTTCGTTCGTTCGTTCGTTCGTTCTTTCGTTCTTTCGTTCGTTCGTTCGTTCGTTCGTTCGTTCGTTTGTTTGTTGGTTGGTTGGTTCGTTCATTCGTAAGTTCCTTTGTTCTTTGTTCGCTCGTTCGCTTGCTCGTTAATTCTTTCATTCGTAAATTCGTTCGTTCGTTCGTTCGTTCGTTCGTTCGATTAGTTTACAATTTCAGATCAAGTAAAGCAATGTGAGCAAAATAAGAGTCTGCACAAGTAACAACCAGATAACATTGTTTTATGACGAGCAGGGCATGTAAAAGACATTTTTATGCCATCGATACCAATTACACATTTTTTCATAAATGTTCCCTTTCGAAGCATTTAATTTAAAATGTTCCTGTTTTCCACCTACCCCATCCAATGGCTAGGTAAGTCATGTAAAATGTTTTCGTCGATATCACTTTGACCAGCTTTATAAAGAGGTTCACTGCCTCAACTAACATCCACGTAAAGACTGCTGTTTGAAAGAAATGGCGGATGACAGCAACCGCTGTGCAGGCAGCCTGCGGATTAAAAAAATGTTTAATTAAATCATTTAGAAACAAGTTTGCAAGGTGTTACTGTTGTCTATATTACTTGTCTTTTTGCACATACTTTAGATCTTTTACTGTATTTCCGTTGCTGAAAGCAAAGCACAAATAGGTTAAACCGCAATGCACAGCGCAACTAAGTAAGATAAATAGGCCTTAACACGGTTTTCGATGCCATTTTGACGAGTAGGCGAAGCGGGTAGCTAGAAATTACAGTGTTTGTATGGGAATCCGACGGCAAATGTCTTTTACAAAAATTGAATTCTGGACAACTTATAAATTGTAAAGTTAAGATACAAGGCAAAAGTTTTTATTTGCCTAGTTTGAAGGATGTAGCTGGGCTAGAAAGCGTTCAGTTACGTATTTAATTTCCAATACATTTGGCTATAAATTTTCCCGCGAACAGCGTCAATCATGCGGAAAAAGTATAGAGAAATGTATGGGGAAATTAAAAACGCAACTGAACGCTTTCTAGCCCATCTACATCCTTCAAACTCGGCAAATAAACACTTTTGCCTAGTATCTTAACTTTAAAATTCATGACTTCTCCCGAATTCAATTTTTGTAAAAGATATTTGCCGTCGGATTTCCATACAAACATTGTAATTTCTACCCGCTTTGCCTACTCGTCAAGATGGCGTCGAAAACCGTTATAAGGCCTATTAAGTAATTTGGGATGTGTTAGCGTTGTATTCTATGTGTATTTTGCGTTTGTAAAATTGTAATGTACGTTACCTGTTAAAAACAATTTAACAAACATGAAAAGTTTTCAAAGTGCTAGTTACGATTTTAGGAGCTACGTCTAGTTTTATACCTCACAAAATTTCCCTCGCTGGTATTTTTACCACATCGTTTGTGTTTTACCCTCTAAGTTACTATCTCATTTTTAATCGCGCAAAAATTCCTCATTAAATAGTGAAACTTACAACTGCTTTAATTCAGTTGGCGAAATTTAATTTCTTGCTCGTGTTTGGACGCTCGTGTTTGCCCTTTGCGTCTTAATTTTGTCAAACAACTCAACTCTTCTACTGTTTAATACAGCGTACTAATTCACACATTTTAAAGTGACTAGGAGAAGTACTAGTTCCTTTAATCTATCATCTGCAATGAGCGACAAAGGTCCCTGAGACGGTTGAAATGAATACGAAATTAAGCATTCTCATTTTTCCACTTTTAATCCAGTGCAGTTTGTGAACCACTTCCCCTCCCCCTTTTCAATGCCACCACCCAACATTGTTTAGAGGTAAAAGGGTTATATTGAAGGAGTAAGGGATAAAATTTGTCCAAGGTACTCAAAAAGTGCCGAGTGTCGCAACACTTTTGGCGCTAATTGTGGATTGATAGACGAGGAGGAAGCCAATTATTTTTTCTCAGATAGAAGGCTTAAGATCAGACGATACTGACTACGTCCAGTTTGTGAGCTACTTGCCATTGTTGTTCAAGAACCTATTTTAGTCGAGATCTTGTCTACAAGGAATGAACTGGTCCCTGGTATACTACTATTGTGTGGTGTTGCGAAGCGAACTAAGTACGTCGAGTGAGTTTTATGGTCATAAGTGGACAGCCAGAGCTTTTCCTGATTGGAAACCCCTCAGTTTACCCAGTGAAGATTTCACCAAAAGACCAAAAAAACAAAACAAACAACAAAATGGTATTATTAATTTTAAGTTTTATTTCTGCCAAAAAGATTGTACTTACAGTTTTCTCATTCCTGCTGTCAAAAACAGCTATATCCATAATGTAAACAGCGTATCCAATACCCCAGGCAAATAGCAGGCTTTTGTGTATAAAAAGTTTTTCAGATGTCTGCGATGACTTTATCCTTGGTTTCGGTAAGCAAAAGGAAAAAGTAATGAACAACAACAACAACAATTTACGTAACACGATTTTAGTTTTAAAGCATGTTACATTTCTTCCTACATTCCGAGTATTTACTGTTCCAAGAAAACAATAGCATCCAAGATTCTAAGCCCCATGCATTAGTCGTACTTCGTACTGATCGCATAAGCCAATGTTGTATTATTAGTGTGCCCTTTTTGAATAACACGAATCTTGCGTTTTACTTTTCATTGAGGTTTTTCTATTAGCTTGCATTAGCAGTAAAATGAATGCAATCTATGCCATTGTTTGACGTTCGCGAAGTAAGAGGATTTCGACATGAAGCCAGCTTAAGGTCATTGCCCCGAAATAAAACTGAACATAGATTTTTAACCAAACTTCGCCTACTGATTTATTACTTTTAGGGAACTTAAATTTTGAAATAAAAAGGGAGGTCACCAGATTCGTTTAGGAGCAGGAAGACCATGTATATTCCATATAATTCCTTTAAAATTCCTCTGCGAGTACTGGCAAAGTACACTTTTTTAGTGGTAATTTATTTTTCAAACACATGAATTGATCTGTTTTCATTTTACAGAAAGAATTTGATCGCTACACCTAAAATATGACAAAAAATTGATAGGTCACCAGGCTCGTTTAGGAGAAAGTGACAATTTACTTCTCTCGCGGACTAAGCCGCATAGAAAAAAGCCGCCATTTTGTTGATGTGCGTGCGTGCGCGCGCGCTAATTATGCGTAAAATTCTGCGCAGTAAGGATGCGCAATGCAATACAGGGCAGTGACCTTAATATATTTTACACGCTGACTTTCGAACATACACCAGGTTAAAATATTTCCACATTCATTTGATAAACTACAAAAGCAACTCTTTCAATAAAACAAGGAATCGCAAAACAATAATCCGGGGGGTGGGGGGAGGAACTCACCTATTAAACAGGGGGATACTCGTCGGAAATTTTGGAAAGAACCCCTAAAAGAAACCAATCTGGGCGCAGCCCAGGCTTTTTATGAACACCAAAAGATACCCAAACACTAAAAATAGAATTTATATTTCTCTTCGTTTGCAATCCTAGCAGGGACCTTGACGACTACAAATATTGGCGTTTTGCCCGAATCACCCTAAGTGAGACCAAAACTACAAAAGCGATGAGCATCCCCTCTCCTTTTATTAGGAGTCCCCCCTTGGATCAAAAATTGTATTTGAATTTTTTACCTTACGCACGATAGTACTACCAGTGAACAGATTATCGCCAAAAGTGAGACAGAAATCAGCGCCAGCTCAAGGCCTTCTCTTATCTTCTTGTGCTTTTCCGTCGTCAAATTTGTTTTTGCTTTTATCTTGAGTGTTCCGTTAACCTATAATGTAACGAAGCCGATTACTTGGAAGTACTTGGAAGCAAAAGTCAGTAGTTTACCTTTAATGGGAGCTCTAAGATCAGGTTTGTTTTGGTTTGACCTTTAAGGTTGGCAAACGCGAACACGCAAAGGGGAAAGTTCCCGAGACCAGTTTTTGCAACAAGTTCCTTGAAAAAGTTTAAACGAGGGGACTGGTAGCAGGACCTATCTCAATATTTAAGGACAAGCCCCAGGGAGTTGTCCCTCCAATTCAAAGCATTCTGAACTCTTAGGACAAGTTGCAGGGACCAAATATTTGCCCCTGCGACTGAGCGTTTTGCACGAAACGAATGGACCTGTCCTAGGCAATTGGTACAGGGATAAGTCATCAAAGGCACTGGTCCCCTCATGTGTGACACTTATCCTTGATAACACAACTAAGCAAGTTGAATTCTTAGTGCTCAGATTGCTCATGTAGTAATTACGACAAAAGTTCGGTATGTTCGGACGAATCAGAATTTTTTTACACTATACAGTATTTATTGTACGCGTTCGGCTAGGTATGTCTAACAGAGGAACTAAAACTCGATCAAAGTGGTCACACAAGCATCAGTACTTACCACGTAATAATTGGTCACTGTACAGCCACTGGAAGTAATGCTCGCTAGAGTGTTATTCACAGCCTATAATAATAATAACGGAAAATAATTATTCATTGTAGTGGAGACTATATTAGTGATAAACGTCGCTAAACAATTTCTTCGTGCATGGGCTTTTAAGGATATGCTCATGCGTTCTTTTGTTTGTTAATTAGTTTGCACGTTCTGTTATAGGGCCTTTTCGTTCTGCTGTTCGGCAAATAAAATGTCTCACAAAGACGGCGCGCCAGTTTCTGAATAACTGTGGGCATGGTACTTGCACAGGTCTTTCCAATATAACCGTGGCCTGGGGCGGCCGTAACTAGACCTTTACCATGGATGGGCAAGATCTTGCTACGGGGTTCGGGAGCATACCCTCCAGAACATTTTGAAATCTAGAAGCTCTAAAACTCTTTCTTCGACAATTTTCATAAGGTATTTCTTGAGAAAAATTAATATTGTTCAACTTGGGTTTTTCTCCTAACAAAACATTTATTGTCTTTAATTTTGGGTTAAAATCTAGACGAGACAAGTGCCTCGTCTTGCCTCTTACTAGTTATGGCCCGCCGCGGCTCTTTCCAATCGACAAAAAATTCTGTTGGAATTTCCGTAAATCTTCAACAGCGAATGAAAGTATCATTTTCCGGTTGATTGGATCGGAATGGAGGATATTTCCGAAGTTCCCGACAATAACAACAAAAAAAAACAACAACAACAACTAAAACGCAAGTATAGAAACATTTTCGAAATTATCTCCCGGAAATTTCCGTTCCATTCAATTTTACTTCCGGGAGGTTTAAAACTTTGGTTTGAATGGTTCAATTTGCATATTCGAAAATTTAACAGTAATAAGCCTTGTTGTTTTTTATCACATGACCAACATTTTTGCTAAAGATGAATTCAAGTCAATCATTTTCAGCCATTTTCCCTTCCACTCTGCGCATGCAATTTACTTGCCTTAACAGTGCAACTTAGTAAACAAACACCTACAAAGGAAAGAATATAAAAAAGAGAAATAATGAAAAGGCGAAAGGAAATAAGAAAAATAAGAAAGAAAGAAAGAAAGAAAGAAAGAAAGAAAGAAAGAAAGGAAGGAGGGAAGGAAGGGCGCAAAGATGGAAGGAAGAAAAAAAGAAAATAAAGAAAAAAAAAAACATTAAGAATGCCTTCGACAAACAAAAAATAATTATCAACAGTTAACAGGACTGAAAACTTGGATACAACATACTTACTGCAAGCCGATCCGGTTAGTTTAAAGTGCTCAAGATAGTAACTGATCGACTTACTTGTGTCACGTTTTCTTGGGAAGGAGACTTGTTAACATCGACGATTGCTCCTCCTACAGTGTTTGGTTTCGGACGTGACCCTCCAAACGATGGGAAAACTACGTCTTTTTCTCCATTTCTGTTTTGTAATAAAGAATGATATCCCGATATATGGAATTAAAACATAACAATTTTTCTCCATATTTACATGTGGTACATCACGAATGGCCCATCTTGACAAAATGCCTTTTTTCAGTTCATGTAATGCTGGTTTGTTCTCACGATTAATTTATCGTTACTTGCTTTTATCGTTACTTTCCTTCATTAGAATTAAGGGCGCAAAGTATCGCTACATGGCTCGGTAGGAGAATGTTTTTCTTTTGAAGTTAGGATAACATGATTTATTTCGAGTACATAATTCAAAACAAATATCCGTATCTCCCCTGCCCGTGTCGAAATTTAGTTTTGACATGGGCAAAATTTAGTTTCGACACGAGGTTAGGCTAAAGTTTCAACAAGCCTAAAATAATAGATATTGGTCCTCACTGTTTTACTGTCTTTTTTATTTAAAGGATAATTTGCCTTTTTTTAACTAACAAACAAATATAATGAATACCAAGTCGCACGTTTGAATCGCTGGAGACCGCTGGATACCTAGGGCGCACGCGGGTCTAACAATCAAAATTGCGGCTCATTTGTCTTTTGTTTCTGTTTCAAACGAATATTACTGAACAATCTATTACATTAATAATTTTTCGGCTGATCAAACTCATTTTCAGTCGAAAAGATAAAAACAGTTAAAATGTACTTACGTTCCTACTTTCTGGCAAAACAATTTTTCAAAGTGATAGTCTCTGAGTTGTTTTAGAAAGTCGTCTGGAGGGGTCTTGAAAAGAAAGGAAAAATCTTTAAGTACCCCAAATAATTTTTAATTTTAGGCTATTTTTTACTTACAAAATTGACAAAAACTTAAATATTGCTGGCAAAATTACCAACTTAAAACCTAGAACAAATCTTATATATATATTTCTTATATAATTCCAATGTTGAACTTTGATTAATCAATGCTACCACTTTTGACCAGATGATGGAATAATGGTGTGAAACACGAGCAAACAAAACAGACTGGCAGTCAGACAGAAACTCAAACGAGCAAGCAAACAAACCAACGAATTAAAAAAATCAACAAAAACAAACAAACAAACACTATTGTATACCAAGAACGCAAAATTTGTTTTGTATTAGCTTTTTACACAAATCAATATCAACTTCCATTTGCATATCTCTTTATTCAAATTAAGAGGAAAAATGATAGAGATCCAATCTACCTAGAATTTGTATAAACTGTCAGCTGTAACGTATAAATACCTGACAATACTTCTGTATTTTATCCCACTCAGGGCTTTTAATCGATGGCTTTTTCTTACACATCGAATTTTTTAGGGTGGACAGAAGAGTTAGATAGATGTCTTTATTGGTGAAGTTTTTGTAAGCCGCATTTTCAAACTCATTTACAATCCGTAAAAAGCTAGCCTCATTGACTCGGGATACCTGCAGAGAAAATAAGAAACTTTTAGATATGCAATGATGTCAACAGTTTGTGACATAATTTTTGTTGTTACAAGTGGCGTTGTAAAGATACGGAAATCCACAATGATCGCCTCCAATAACTATCGCACCTTGTCGTGTTAAGTCGTATTCATTACCACCATGCCAAAAAATTATACAAGCAAACTATGAGATAACATAACAGTGTAGTATAATGAAGTTGTGACGTCATAGGGCGTGTAAATTATTGGTCATGATTTACGAACAGCCATCTTACATTTTTTGAGGCCGTTCTTAAACCACTAAAATGGATTATTTTAAAATTACAATTTGGAAAAATTTGCGTGTCGAAATTTCATTTGCAAGGCAACGTCAGATTTCATTTATAGCACGATGTCACACCAAACTGTTCCCAGATAAATTCCACTCAATGTCAGAAAATTTGGTCACATTTGCACACATTTTTAAAATAATAAGTCTGACCCTCCATGGGAAAACAGTGAAAAAGGTGAACGCACGGGCACGCGTGTCATGGCACGGCACGCTAAGCGTGTCACACATCGCACGGATATGCGCATATTTAATAAGTAAAACAAAGAATGGCACGGTTTATATTGTTTCGCACGCTAAAGCTTTTATCTAAGAGAAGTGTGCTATTTGGCACGCTTAACGAGCGATATGACACGCGTGCGAAATGACACGCGTGCGATATGGCACGCACGCGTGCGATAAGACACGCTTCCCAAACCAGCCTCCGTTTGTAACTTTTACATCCGTTTAACTTCTTATGGCACGAACGGGTCGAAGCTATCTAAAGAAAAACATGCTAGACAGAAAAAAAATGCTTTTCAATTTTTTGTTATCATACTAAGACAAAAAAGCTCGCATAACTTACGTACTTACCCGATGAACGTGCATAACAGTTAGCTAATTCCAGATCGTACGAGGCTTATGTATAAGGCGAAAATAAAATAGAAATAACTTCGATTGAAACCACGATATTTAATTGTGCTTTCAAAATATAGATTGCTCGGAAGAATTCAGCTCATCGAAATCTGTTGATTGCAAGTAAACTTCGTTTAAAGTGCGCGAGAGGACCCCCCCCCCCCCTCCCTCCCCCTTTACTCATGCCCAACAATCGTCTGAAAAGGGTTTAATAAACAGTGTGGAATTGACAGAAGAAGAGGATTTGGTAACCCATGCCACAACACAATTAATTGTACGTAGGAAGATAAATTCCCGGAAGGGAGTGGCAAACCAACCTGCGTTTGGTAAAATATAAGAACCGTTCGTAGTTCACATCCGCAGCCCGCTTTGTAATTCCATGTAATGTTTTCGGCTGCATTTTTTGTACATACGGCGGTAAATTTACCTGCGTTGAGAATTTGTACTAGGTAAGCATTATAAGAAATAGATTGGTACTATGCTTACGTTTTCTTACGCTACGTGTAGTCCTTTTGCTTAAACACTTGCTTTGGCAACCTTGCGCAAACTGCTGGTCACCAGATGGCACCCTCAGTAGTCAGTAGTATCGTGTTTGTACCTAGTTATTCCTCCCACCCAATTCTCTCCCTGCCCTCCCACCCCGCGCCTGGAAGTATGTAAACACGACATATGTTTAAAAAACATGTTTAAACGTTAAGCCTATAAATTAATTATGACATAGGGTCCTTCCATCGTAAATTTTCTCACAAAATAAACTGATACCGAATTATGTGGGCCCAATTGCACTAATAGGTGTATATATCTCGTTGTTATATACTTTTGAGAACAGCGCTACCACTGAAAATGAACACCACTAGATCATTAAACCAAATTTACCAATCTAACGCGTACCTGTCCAAGACGAATTGATTGCCGAACAATCATTGGTGACGCTTTTACCGACGGCGATTCTTGGCCACTGAAGTCCAAACTCTGTCACCCCAGGACAATACTCTACAAATTAAAACAATGTCAGTGGTAACATTATTATATTGCACCCCCCTAAACAATACGGAACTGAATCTGGCGATCGCGCAACAGAATGTTAAACAGAGCCGAAAGAACAAGACAAGTCTCCAACAAAATAAAATTTATATAAAACAAGACTAAAGACTTGAATGGAAAACGGCGAATTGTGGTACTTTGTATTTTTTTTTTCTGTATAGATAATTTTAAATCTGGCTTGCAGCAACAAAAGTCCAAGTGCAATCTAGAGATTCCATTTTCGTAACAAAAAAATCTCTCTATTTTAAAAATTTTCGTAACATTAAAACCTCTCTATTTTGAAAATTTTTCCCAATGGGAAGAGCTACGTAACATTACTCTTTTGGAGTTTCTTTACAGCTAAAAGCATTTAAAATAGTTTTATGGCTTGGAATGGTTGACAACTGTTTTTTTTTTTTCTATAAAGAAATACATTTTCTTTACCAACTAAACAAGGAGGTTGTACTAAAGGTACATAGACGCAAAGTCTACACAGTACAAACAAGTGCAGGACAAAGAGGCTTCTTGCGAAAAAGACGGAGGGCCGATATTCGTCCTTTGCCTGGCCTGCGCCCGATCGTCTCGTCGCTCGTCCCAAAGTGCTCCCTCACCCAGACGCACACGACAGAAGCGACGAGAGCGGGGCGACGAGAACCAGCCATTACGGTCCCGAGAATGTTAGCAATTTAATAAATATTTAACACCTAACTTTTTAATAATCAGTGGACATGGATATCTCAAACCACCAGAAAAAATGACAAAACAAGTATAGGGTTTTGTGAGTCTAATTGGCTGAATTTCATATTCCTTAAAATGGCTCTAGAAAAGTTAGACAATAGAGAAACCATTGAGAAAGTATGTCCTAACATTTTCGACTTTTTTATGATTAAGCTGTGACAATTTGGAGGGACGTTTGGCTGGTGTAATATGCGAAATATATTGGACCGGAGACACTACAGGATCCTGATTTGTTGGTTATACTTACTGACCCTCATTGCCGTCTTTAACAGCACAGTAATAACAAAGATCAAACGATAATTGCTCTTCTAACTTTATGCAAATATATTTCATCATTCAATTCAAAGTCAGGTGCTTAAAAAGGAAGATGTAGTAATCATTGTTTACAAGTGCATGAATTACCATTAAAGAAAAAAAAAATGCAATCTCATCAATTTACGCGTTCCCTCACGCAATGGCGAAAACGTTAGTTAAATTATATATGACAGCTAAGTTATCAATTGAAAATAAAAAAAGTGTAGCTACTTTATTGCAAAGAAATTCAAATGAAGGGAAAGGTTTTGTGTCGGTAATGAGAGACCGTTTGTAATCGTCCGTCACGCGAGCGAAAAGATGCTTAAAATGTCTTATTCGCGTTAAAAGAAGCGGTTTTGCTGTACATTACCGATGCAAGGATTATTGTGTATTCATTATTACAAAATAACCATATAAAATCTCAACTGACTAGATTTAATGCAAGCGTTAATTTGCTGGTCGTTCTGGAGTTCATTTTTTAAAATGTTGGAGAATTAATTAACATAACTTCTAGTTTGTTCCTAGTAATAAAGATTGCCCCAGCTTACCTAAAGAAAGAAGAGGTACAACCAATGCTATAAGCAGCAAAGTCCTTCCAACTGTATCCATTTGCCTCAGTTGATCTTTCTTGTGCTAGAGAATGTCGAGGACTGATTTCAGTTTTGAATTCACAGCAAAAATAAGTGTTCCATACGTGACGGAAAATGTATTTGAGTCAACAAGTCAATATCGCTTACGTAATGAAATGACAATATCCTGCTTTAACATGACATTTCGTTTGAAAGCATACTTTCTTTTGTGATGATAATTTCCTTGTAATAATTTTGTTGTAAAAACACAGGAACTCAATTCATTTGCCTATAATAAACACGAACACATCTGTTAGACCAGTAATATTTCAACCTCTTCATAATGGTGTAATGACGCTAATGGCATATTTAAAATTAAGAACAGAATGTTAAACGAAAGTGCCCTTTTTGATAATGAAATACTCTTTTCTGGCCATATTTATATCTGCTAACGTAATCCCGTTTGAAAGAAAAAAAAAAAAAACCGAACTTCATTTTTTTTAGAAAACTCCGTTTTTTTATTCGTAGTTGATATTTTTAAACTCGCATTGATTGAACTTTCTCAATTACTATGCGAAGAGAGCAGTAGATAGACTTGGGTTAGACTTTCGGAAAAATAGAAAAAAATAGTGTTTTTATGTTTGTTTTTTTTGTGTCCATTAAAAGATGTAAAGGAGATTTTTGCAAAGAGGTTAGGATTTTTTAATTTTAATGACTTCGTGTAATCTTTTTTACCGTTCGTGATCAAGACAAGGTTAATTAATTCATAAAGATCAAAATACTCCGTTTTCTGACGTAGTAGTACTCAATAAATGTATTTACTTTGAAAACCTTTTTTAACAAAGCTTGTCTAACTATTAATTAATCAACTGTTTTTTCCTGTTAAGGTGCTGAAAGTTAGTAATTAATGAGTTACCACTAAAAAGAAAAAAAAAACACACTTTTATCTAGAAACCGCGTATTACCGAACTTATACATATCCAGGGCAGCATTTGTAATATTTCATCTAAATAACTTTTCGATTAAATACGTTTTCGTTTATGGCCTGTTTGCATTAACCTTAAATTTACAGAGAAAGAACCAGACCGTTACCATGGAAACTTAAGTCACGGTATTGTAATAACCACCTAATCTCGATGTTTTTCGAAACCTTTAAAAATAAGAATAGTATTTAGCCTTAAGGTTTTACCTGTTCTGCAGATAAGAACCGGGAAAGAAACAAGCTCATATTATCTCACATATGCGTATACTCTCTGCTATACACACATTTAACTAACATAAATAACTTATCTTACATTAGTCCTTGAAGCAAAATGCTGCAAGCGAAAACAAATAACAAAACGAAACTTGAGATTTTTTGGCTTGGGTTACAAAGCACCGGTTAAAAGAAACGAAAATAATAATAAAAATGTTTGATTCTTATTCTTTCTAACCCATCTAATGACGTCATTATTACAATAGTCGAGGCCAGAGTTTATTATTTTTTTTCGCGTCACTTGTCCTTGTTCCAGGATCTTGATAACCAGATATCGAAGGCTTGGCAGTGAAACTTGATTTTGTGATAACATCTACATTTTTATTGAAAGTGCTGGATAGGCGTTCACATAATATGGATAATAACATTTAAAATAGGCTACGAAATGTTCACTCTCCGTCTCCCCCACCACCCCCCTCCCCAACATCACCAACCTCACACCCTTCATATTTTTATTTCACCTGCCTAATTGATTTTTCTGGCAATTTAAACTAAATAACTTGGTTCCGTTCTGTTTGTCTTTTCCAACATTTCATTAAAGAAATCAAATATCTCATCCTGGCCTGGCAAAGTGTGCACAATGCATAGCCTGAGGCTGAGCCATTGATTTTTTTGTTGCTTCCTGATTTTATCTTGAAACTCTTCTCGCGAGGATTTTCAATTTTATTTATCCCGTAGAAACTTAGAAAACTGACAGGGTTTTACTGGAGAACACATGTCCGCGCACGCGTTCTTATAATTTTATGCATTACTGGGAATTTACCCATGTAAGTGTGTATTCCGAAAATGACTCTTTGATCTGGTAAACAAGGTGGCTATTTGTGTCGGCACGGTTCTTGCAAATAAATGTTTAACGAGTTTCGTATAAATCTCATAAGCTGATTTGATTTGAGATGTTCATTTGTGCGATTTATGAGTCTGCGATTTCTAAATTTAGGAAGAGCAAATATAAGACTTGAAAATGCGCTCTTGTATGTTATTAATTTCAGCGTCAATGTCAGAAGAGCCAACATCAAACGTTATTGAACTTCAGCGTTCGTTTAGAGCTAGAGCATTGGCCAAAAAATATAAAACATAGAGCACCTCAAAATTGGTAAAATAGTTTTGTCTTTACTACCCCTAAGGTCTCAATAAACGTTTTCAATTTTATTGCGGTGACTATCCATAGGTTAATAGCAATCGTTTTTTACCTGTCATAAAAACAACAATAATTAAGGTCAATTTTCGGCAAACTTACTCGGAATACTGAAAGTAGTTTTTCAAATTCGGTCGCAGCGACATAGATATTAGTTAAATGATCATTTCAATTACTTGTCCGTAGTATTTTTCTTCTTAGAGAAAACGTAGCTCCAAACAAATGTTTACGCAGCTCCAAATTGTTGTTGTTGTTCTCAAACCAAAAAATGCTTCAGATGGAACAAACCAGCTTAAATTTAAAATGTCCAATTTTGAATGTCAAAATTTAATGCTTTAAGTTACTTACTTTATTGTTCGACGTCTTCTTTAAATCTTTTCTTTCATTTTCTTTTCATTTAAGCAGTGCTGCGGTCGAGGTAGAATCTTAAAAGCCATTAGGTTTATCACATTAAGTTATTGATCTAAGCTCGATCCTTATTGGTTTCTTTCTGACAATCCTGGCAGCTGACGTATAATGGGTTCTTCGAGCACTGTTGACGGCGGTGACTTTCACAGGAGCAATGTTGGCCAGAGAAAAAACATTGTAATTTTTCTTTTAATTCGATTTCGAATAGAACTTCGATTTGATGTCGATGGGTTTTCACTTAAAAAAAATGAAGAAAAAATAGAATACAATATATCAAATCGGATTTGCGTGACATTAAAGGCAGAATTTCGACCTCAATTGATGAACTTTTATACAGAACAGTAAACAGAAAAGAGCTCTCTTCGACATCCATGTAAAATATTTACGTTAAAACAGAGGATTCATATTCTCTGTTTTGCATTTTCTAACGAATATTTTCTAGATGAAATCGAATTTGAATAAGTAGTGTACAGGGCGGAGAAATGTCGTGCTTTTTTTCACGGCATTTTTCAACAATTAATTAATAATTCATTAACATGTGTCACGAAAGGAAAACCTTGCAATGCAGCTGAATTGACAAACACTTACCCGCCAAACGGACATCAATCATATGCAGGTGACAGCAGTCGTTCATTTCCCAGGCCTTATTTTGATTTTTGTTTTGCGAACGTAATGGACACTAGCCTAGTTTGTCACGCTCGAGAAAACTAGAGATATTCCACCGTTTCGTATACTTGATATCAGGGTCGTAACCAGACTTTTTGCTTAGACGTCGACGAGGCAAGATCTTGCTTGGAGGTTCTGGAGGGCAGCATGCTCGCACAAAATTTGGAATCCTTGAAGTTCTGAAACTCTTTCTTGAACATTTTTTGTGAGGCATTTCTCGAAAAAAAATAATCTTGTTCAACTTGGGTTAAAATCTGGACGAGGAAAGTTCCTCGTCTTGTCTCTTGCTAGGGCGTAGACCACCCAAGGAGAGGAGATACAAACGTGCCTCTCCATAAAAGGATTCCACGTGTAGCAATGCTTTTAAATTTGGGGACTACGCTGGGGTGGGCGACGCGCATATCACTTACACCCCCCTCTCCTCCCCCTTCCCCTAAGAAGAAATTAATTCTAATAATAATTCCTACATATACTCATTTTGTATTCACAATTTTGTAAACAAAACTGTTTGTCAGTTTCGCCTAAGCTCAGAAGCGGAGTAGCTTATATTCTCAGCAACAGTTCTCCAATTCACAGCAACAATCGTTGCAAAAATATTGGAGTACTTTGAAATTTATCTGAAGGGAGTTTGACACAAATCTGCGGTCTAATTTTCCAAAAAAATGTTAGAAAACACAACTATGGAAATTCGAGCATATTGCAATGTTTACAGAACTATAGAAAATATTTTCTAAAGGTTTGCTTTAACAGACGTTCGGGTTCTGACTTGTTTCGTCAAATAGAGTCTAGTATAGAAAATTTTAATAGCATTTTACAGTTGAATATAGACGACCTTAACATTTCTGCAATTCTGCTTCAATGATTTTGTTGAAAGTTGGTTATGGTATGTATTAAGTCGATGTAAACTGAATCCAGATAATTTTTGCAGAAATATATCAGCAAAATACTTAACGGGATAAATTGGAGTCCAATAACATTTAAAATATGTTACTCTAGTTAAATCGAATTCGATTATTTTATTACCGATCGATAGGTGAACATTTTCTTAAAATGTTTTATAGTCATCGCGTCAAAGCCGAATAATTTCCGATCCAAATTTTGGTATAGACGGGGGGCCCCAAAATAAAAACGGACCCACCTTAATTAAGGGGACCCCCCCCCCCCCCCCCCACCCCCCGCCCGATAATAAGAAAAAACTGTCTAATCATTTGCCCAAAACAATTTTGGGTTCTTTGATACTCAAGATCCCACTCCCTTGGGACTTCAAATCGTCACCATCAATTTAAAAGGATAGACCTCGGTTAATCATTTTATGCATAACTGCTTAGCCAAAAATAAAGCATGAAAGCGTTCATCATGAGACAACATAGACAAAAACATGGATTGTGTTTCAAACCTTATGTTTATTTTAAATTTAACATTTATCTGGAACTACTTTTTTTATCAAAAATACAAAAACCACTCAGTAAAATAAGCAAAGGCCATCTCGCGTTACCAAACGTGTGCTAGTGATGTCTTAACAAACAAAAGGCAGATAAATGATAGCTAAACAATGGACACTTCTTCAAGTGTATTAAGCACCTCTTGTGGCCATGTGTAACGTCACCTAAAGAAAAAATAAGACATTTATATCATCTCTTATTTCAATGCTATTGGAAAGCAGTTTCAAGGTATTGAGTTTAAATGGGTGCAATGGCAGTTCCTTTTCCATCTAAGTTGTAAGTTTTTATTTTAACTGCAAAGAAGATTTTTGGAGCTTTGGATGGGAGTTATATAGTGCAAAAAAAACATGTGGGAATTGATAAATATGAGAATATTTTCTTGCAAAACGAATTGTTTTTCACAAGCATTGTATTACTGAAGAACTTTTTTTTACAAAAATCGTCAAGGAATCGAATTAAGTAAATAAAGTTCCGAAGGGATAGGCTGACGGACACAAGACAACATTGAGAGCAAAAACGAACTGTAATTAATTCATCGAAACATAACAGACTGCCTCGGAGTGTTTACCAGTTTATTTAATTACCTGAGCCTCTTAGACGCAGTTATCTGGAGTACACGAGCCAGACCCACAGTCACGGTTGTCGCAAAAATTTTCCAAGTACCAACAAGAGCAGCCCGCGCTAAAACCAGCACAAGTGTTACAAAACTCGTCACCAGGATCTAAAATAGACAAAAATTGTCAAGGCAAAAATCAACCAAATATGTGGTAATACTAGAGCTTGGCACGAGCAGCCAGCAGAAACGCTTATTTCGGGCATCTCTACATTTTACTGTAAATACTGATGCTGTAAATAAACGCCAGCCCTTCCCTAAAACCTATTTGTCTTTTATAATATGCCTTAGGGACCGTGAAAAGCCTTTTTAATTATTTATATTAGTTATTTTACTCTGACGAAGGCAACAATTGGATGCCGAATATTATGCCAATATTTGAATTTTTCTTTAGGTCAGTTACAACAATATTTTAAGCTTTATCAAAAATTTCCAGATTAAAAATAAACATGTTAAAATCAAACTATACCGTTCTCGTTAAAAAAAAGAACATCCAAGATAGAGTAATTATTAACTAAACACCAAACACCTAAAATCTTGACAGTAACGAATGCTCCCCTGTATTTTACAGCCAAACAAATTCGAAAATTCTCAATAAGCCAAGACAAGTGTGATTAAAGTATCAGATTTAAATCAATAAAGCCTGGTTTTCACGTGCGACGCAAGCACAAGCACAAGAATAACAGCTCTTATTTCAACGTGAAAACGGCTTCGACTCAAGCAAAAGCAAGCATTGCAGTTTTATGATTGTGTTTGTGCTTGCGGCAAGTACAAGAACAAGGATCAAAATTTGTCCTTTTTGCGTGATTGCGCTTGTGCTTGCTTTGCTTGTGCTTGTGCTTGCGTCGCTAGTGAAAACCAGGCTTAAACCGTCCCTTTTTGATAACAGCGGAACTTTTTTGACCACTACCCTGAACATTATTCTTAGTTAAGAACAAATAAGATAAACGCAGCAAACAAGACTTTAAATCCATTCCACAGCTTATTCAGAGTGCCAAATAACTAGATCCCTGGTCGTGATTTTTGTATCTGTTATGTATGCATAGCTAAATGACATTGTTACCTTGGAAGAGTTCTGCTTTCATTGCGAGGTAATCGTTCATGATCATCCTCTCACGAGCCCGATCTGAAAGAAAAATTCAACATCAAGTTAGTACTACTAACTATTGACGATCCAGTAAAACATGTTATTTTACTATCTATCTATTAGCTCTCACTTAACCACACGCTTCGCGTCAAATAACATGAAATAATCGCTGAGATAAGATAAACTACAAAAGAAGAAAATACACAAAACAATATGGAAATAATCTAAGTTTGGATATTTTGAAAGTTAAGAAGTTATGGAGCAAAACTTTATTAAATTTCGCAGTTTTGGGATGCAAGGGATTAGTTTGTGTAGCAGGCTCTCAAAGACCTTGCTACGCAGGCTACAAGGGCATCTACGGACGGAGCTAAACTACGAGGTTTGGCTGTAGGAGGAAGAGAATTTATAGTGGGGATAAGACAGTTAATCAACGTGTGAACAAGCGCCATGCAATCATGCATCGAAAGACTCTCCTTAACGTCATTTCGTTCGCTTTCTTGATGGGTATAATCTTCGCGGAAAGGGAGTTGGGCCGCGGCAAAACATACAACAATGAGGACAATGAGCAAAACAATTTGTGTGTTCTTCATCTTGATGAATTGGAGCTTAGATTGGCACTTTGTAAAAGACTTTAAATACTTGAGATGAGATTTGATGTGCCCCATTCGAGGTTTGATGTATCAAATGGTGAATACAAGTTGCGTTTTTACTAAAATGCATCAATTCACAACAGTTTTAATTTACTAAGTGGACTATAAACGATCCCTATCTCTGTTTTAGCAAGGGTCGCCTTTTATCTTAACCGCTTTTCTCCATATGATCGGTAAAAGCCCCAAATCCCAACCGTTGAACTTAATTAAAGATTAATACTTATTTATTTCTGCCTGGTCAGGTATTGGAAAAAAAAATTTCTAAGCTACAAGAAATGGACGAGTCTTGAGAGAGAAAACGATTTCGTGCAAAATTGTCACTGATCTGTAATCGACAGACCATGTGTGAACGGTTCATTAACGTAGAGAGAAATAACAAGTGGCTCGATCTTTACTTAGAAAGACGAAAGTTAATTAATACTTGCACATGAAAGATTCTACCGCCCATCCGCCCATCCACCCTTCCACCGGCCCCTTGATGGCCTCTCAAGACAAAACGTCGAACGGTTGCCTGCGGATAACGACTAACTTAGTTACAGTCTATTTAATATTTTTTAAAGCATTAACCCATTAGTTCTATGTTAGTCTCGGTATGTAAAATGAGACAAGAAAGCAAGGAGGTCAGCAAGGCAGTAGTGAAGCTTGTGCTGATGTTCTTACGCAAAATGTTCATTCTAATTCATTCGGACGAACTCAACTGAGTTAAACATCGAACTTATCATGAACTTAATTCGCCCAGTTTAGTTCGTTTCATGTGAAGTTCGACGTTTGGCCCTGCCCTTTGGGGCTGAAAAACAAGCAAGAACAATCCTATCAAAGCCTGACTTAGTACGTCGGAATTCGAAGATGTCACATCTTTTTACTCGGGGGGGATATTATATTTTTTTTTTTTTTTTTTTTTGAAATGCTACATAGCATACAATTTAGTTGATCTCCCTTCCGAGTAGAAAAGAATGCACCGCATAGTTTATCATAAAAAGAAAAGTAACATATCTGCAATAACATGGGGCTCATGTTTTATTACAAAGTAAAAAGTTTCGCTCCAACGGATTTTTCGTCTTTTGCGCAAACAATCTACCTATACCGCCTTTTGTCGTTAAGCGCTTTTACTGCTTCGCCAATGTTCCGCCAAAAAATACTCACATTTAAGATAAACTTTATAACGAAATATGTGTTGGTTGACTAAGTTCGAGATGATTTTGAAATCAGGTCAAAAAGAAGGACCAAAATCGTTGCAGGCACTCGAGAACACCTCATTTACCTTGATTAGCAAGAAAGGCGAAATTGATAAAATAAACGTCAACTCTGTGCAGAGGAATTAACATTATTCCTTAAAACATTCTTAGGGATTCGTTTGTGCAGCAAGCTCTCGGAGAGTTGAGTATCCCCCTGTCTACAAGGACATCTACGAGCGAAACGAGATAACGTGGCAAATGGTTCGATTTATAGCGAAGATAAAGTAGTTAATCAGCAAGTGAACAAGCGCCAAGGAATCATCCTACGAAAGACTCTCCTTACCGTCAGCTGGATGGCGGCTGTCTGGACTGCAGGGGCGTTGGGCCGCGGCAAAACATACGGCAATGAGTACAATAAGCAGAACAATTTGGATGTTCTTCATCTCGATGAATTGAAGCTTGGATTGACACTTCGTAATAGACTTCAAATACTGGCGATGAGATTTGATGTGCACCGTTCGAGGTTTGATGTATCAAATGGTGAATACAACTTGCGTTTTCACTGAAATGCATTTGTGCTTTAATTTGCAATTGTTTTAGTTTAGTGGACTATAAACGATCCGTATCTCAATTTTAGCAAAGGTGGCCTTTCATCTTAACCGCTTTTCTACATATGATCGGTAAACGCCACCAATCCCAACCGTTGATCTTAAAAATTATACTCATTTATTTCTGTCTGGTTAGGTATTGGACAAAAACTTACTGAGCTACAATAAATCGATGAGTCTTGACAGAGAAAACGATTCCGTGCAAAATTGTCACTGGCTTGTAATCGGCAGACCATGTGAGAACGGTTCATTAACGCAGAGAATATAAAAAGTGGCTCGATTTTTAATTAGAAAGAAGAAAGTCAATTAATACCTGCTCATAAAAGATTCTTACTACCGCCCATCCGCCCATCACCCCTTCTACCCTTGAAGGCGCCTCAATAGAAAACGTTGAATGGTTGCCTGTGGAATAATGACTTACTTAGTTACAGCCGATTTAATATTAAAAGCGAACACTGATGTATTAGTCTTAGCATTTGTAAAACAGGACAAGAAATCAAAAAGGTCAGCAAGGCAGCAATAAAGCTTTCAATTCGTGTAAATAAAGTATTGAAAAAGTGCTTTTAAAATAGTTCTTGAGAAACAGAGAGACGTTTCGGCAAAACCCCTTCATCAGTCTCCCAAAACGTCTCTCTGTTTCTCAGAACTATTTAACACTTTTTCAACACCAGATTTACACGAATTGAAAGCCAAAGTTCTACACAGCAACACTTTATTTATCTTTTAAATGTATATTAATGAAGCTTGTATGAAATTTTCATGCAAAATGTTCGCTGGACAACGTATTGCAAAATTTAAACTCTAAACTTTCTTCGCCGTTCTGATTGTCTTAGCTACATTAGATCAGTTGCACTAGTTCAGCCTGAGTTAACATGTCGGAATTCGAAGATGCTGAAATGCTACATAGCATACAATTTAGTTGATCTCCCTTCCTATAAGAAAAGTATGCACCGCATAGTTTATCAGTAAAAAAATACAACTGAAGTAATATGGGGCTTATGTTTTATTATAAAGTGAAAAGGTTCGCTTCAATGGATTTTTCGTCTTGGGCGTAATCAATCCTCCTATACCGCCTTTTGTCGTTAAGCGCTTTTACTGCTTCGTCAATTTTCCGCGAAAATATCACTCGAATTCAATGTAAACATTATAAGGAAATATTTATTCGTTGACTACGTTCGAGATGATTTTTATATCAGGACAAAAAGAGGCACAAAAGCGATGAACACCTCATTTACCTCGATTAGCGAGAAAGGCGAAATTGATAAAATAAACTTCAACCCTGTGCAGAGGAATTAACATTATTCCTTAAAACAATCTTAGAGATTCGTTTGTGCAGCAGGCTTTCGGAGAGCTAGGTATTCCCCGTCTACAAGGGCATCTACGAGCGGGACGAAATAATTTGATAAACGATTCCATTTATAGTGAAGATTATTCAGGTTATCAGCAAGTGAACAAGCGCCAAGCAAGATCATGCATCGAAAGACTCGCCTTACCGTCATTTCGTGGGCTGTCTTGACGGGTGTAATCTTCGCGGAGGAAATCACCGCGGAAAGAGTTGTGTTGGGCCGCGGCAAAGCATACGGCAACGAGGACAATGAGCAAAACAATTTGGATGTTCTTCATCTCGATGAAGTGGAGCTTAGATTGGCACTTGGTAATAGACTGGAGATGAGATTTGATGTGCACCGTAAGAGGTTTGATGTATCAAATGGTGAATACAAATTGCGTTTTTACTGAAATGCATGTGTGCTTTAATTCACAATTGTTTAAATTTAGTGGACTATAAATGATCCTTATCTCAGTTTTAGCAAAGGTCGCCTTTCATCATTACCGCTTTACTCCATATGATCGGTAAACGCCCCCAATCCCAACGGTTGATCTTAAAGAGTAATACTCATTTATTTCTGCCTGGTTTGGTGTTGGAAAAAAATGCTAAGCTACAACAAATCGATGAGTCTCGACAGAGAACACGATTCCGTGCAAAATTGTCACTGACCTGTAATCGACAGACCATTTGGGAACGGTTCATGAAAGTAGAGAAAAATAACAAGTGGCTTGATTTTTACTTAGAAAGAAGAAAGTCAATTAACACTTGGCCATAAAAGATTCTACCGCCCATCCGCCCATCCACCCTTCCGCCCTTCCACCCTTGATGGCGTCTCAATAGAAAACGTTGAATGGTTGCCATTTACTTACTTAGTTACAGCCAATTTAATGTTAGAAACATTTACTCATTAGTTTTATGTTAGTCTCGGTATGTAAAATAGGACAAGAAAGCAAAGAGGTCAGCAAGGCAGTAATAAAGCTTGTGTTGATGTTCTCATGCAAAATGTTCGCTTGAGAAGAACGTATATTGCGAAATTTAAGCTCTAAACGTTCTTCGCCCTTCTGATGGTCTTAACTGCATTAGATGATGAGTTTGAACAGCAATTATTTGTCTCTTATTTCATGAAATTAGTTTAGGATAGCTTTACAAAGGGGAAAAAAGCGATCCCTCTTTATGTGCTAAATAAATTTGTCGAGGTAATAACTCTGTGCGAAATGGTTTGTGGCCTGTAACGGTTCATTCGCTTAGGCCCAGGCCAAACGTCGAACTTCACATGAGACGAACTAAAATACAGTTTTGGTCGACCCAAACAGGTAAAGCTCGATCGTTGAGTCAAACGTCGAACATAATTCGTAAAACCGATCGTTGAAACACATTCAGAGCAGCAAGTACGAATATTTCGAGGCTAAAATACATAACATACACATTTAAATTTTTTTTATTGAGTTTGTTTCATTAAAAGATCGACGTTTGTCCTACTGTCGATCTTCACTCGTTCTATTCGTCTGAAGCAGACTGATAGAACGTGTTGGTCGATCTTAATTCATTCGGACGAACTCAACTGAGTCAAACGTCGAAGTTATCACGAACTTAATTCGCTCAGTTTAGTTCGTTTCATGTGAAGTTCGACCTTTGGCCCTGGCCTTAGGGGCTAAAACCAAGCGAGAACAATCCTATCAAAGCCTGAGTAGCATGTTGGAATTCGAAGATGCTGAAATGCTACATAGCTAGCATGCAATTTAGTTGATCTCCCTTCCGAGTAGAAAAATATGCACCGCATAGTTTATCATGAAAAGAAAACTAATATATCTGAAATAACATGGGGCTTAAGTTTTATTATAAAGTGAATGGTTTCTCTCCAAGGGATTTATCGTCTTTTGCGCAAACAATCGTCCAGCTCTTATACCTCCTTTTGTCCTTAAGCGCTTTTACTGCAGTTCGTCAATTTTCCGCGAAAAAATTACTCAAATTTAATGTACACTTTATTAGGAATATATGCTAGTTGACTAAGTTCGAGATGATTTTTAAATCAGAACAAGAGAGAGGCACAGAATCGTTACAGGCACTCGAGGACACCTCATTTACCTCGACTAGCGAGAAAGGCAAAATTGATAAAATACCTATGCGAGAAATTAATATTATTCCTTAAAACGATCTTAGGGATTAGTTTGTGCAGAAGGCTCTCGGAGAGCGTGGGTATCCCCCGTCTACAAGGATATCTACGAGCGGAACGAAATAACGTGATAAATGGTTCGATTTATAGCGATGATAAAGCAGTTAATCAGCAAGTGAACAAGTGCCAAGCAATCATCCTACGAAAGACTCTCCTTACCGTCATTTCGATTTCGTGCGCTGTCTTGACTGAAGGGGCGTTGGGCTGCGGCAAAACATACGGCAATGAGTACAATGAGCAAAACAATTTGGGTGTTCTTCATCTCGATGAATTGGAGCTTAGATTGGCACTTCGTAATAGACTTCCAATACTGGAGATGAGATTTGATGTGCACCGTTCAAGGTTTAATATATCAAATGATGAATACACGTTGCGTTTTCACTGAAATGCATTTGTGCTTTAATTTGCAATTGTTTAAATTTAGTGGACTATAAACGTTCCCTATCTCAGTTTTAGCAAAGGTCGCCTATTAGGTTAACCGCTTTTCTCCATATGATCGGTAAAAGCCCCAATCCCAACCGTTGATTTTAAAGAGTAATACTCATTTTTTTCTGCCTGGTTAGGTGTTGGAAAAAAATTACTATGCTACAATAAATAGACGAGTATTGACAGAGAAAACGATTCCGTGCGAAATTGTCACTGACCTGAAATCGACAGACCATGTGAGAAGGGTTCATTAACGCAGGGAGAAATAACAAGCGGCTCGATTTTTATTAAGAAAGAAGAAAGTCAATTAATACTTGCACATAATAGATTTTACCGCACATCCGCCTATCCACCCTTTTGCCCTTCAACCCTTAATGGCGTCTCAATAGAAAACGTTGAATGGTTTATATTAGTCTCGGCAATTGTAAAACAAGACACGAAATCAAGGAGGTCACCAAGGCGGTAATATTAAGCTTGTGTGATGTTTTTCGTGCAAAATGTTGGCTGGACAGGAACGTATTGTAAAATTTGAGTTCTAAAAGTTCTTCGCCGTTCTGATTGTCTTAGCTGCATTGAATCAGTTCAGCACGTGTTTGTCTCTTACTTTATGAAGTCAGTTTAGGGTAGCTTTACCAAAGGGGAAATAAAGCGATCACTCTCAACATGCTATTTTCAAGGTAATAATTCCGTGCGAAACGGTTAGTGGCCTGCAACGGTTTATTAGCTTAGAGGAATAACAAAATATTATTTTAATTAACATACTGGTGGAAAAGTCTGATTCTAGAACAGTTCTTTTAACATAAAAAAGCTTAAAGAGAACTGACATAAGTTAGGGAAAGTTAGATAGCATACAATTTAGTTGATCTCCCCCCGAGTAGAAAAGAGCGCAGCAAATAGTTTATCATGAAAAGAAAAAAAATGTATCTGGAATAACATGGGGCTAATGTTCTATTATAATGTCAAACAGTTTGCTCCAATGGATTTTCGTCTTTCACGCAAACAATCCCCCTATACCGCCCTTTTTTCGTTAAGCGCTTTTAACTGCTTCGTCAATTTTCCGCGAAAAATTACTCGAATGTTAAAATGTAGACTCAAGGAAATATCTATTCGTTGACTAAGTTCGAAACGTTTTTTAAATCAGGACAAGAAAGAGGCACAAAATCGCTACAGGCACTCGAAGGGCGCCTCATTTACCTTGATTAGCGAGAAAGGCGAGAGTTAATAAAGTCGATAAAATATGCGTCAATCCTATGCAGAGGAATTAACATTATTTGTTAAAACAAAGGTTTTCCGTGAGAAAATAGCTTAAAGGGACACTGTCACCAAACTCACTTAAAAAAATCAAGAGCCTAAAGACATGTAGAAACCTACGAATAGTGGTCCAGTTTTGTCAAAAATTACTATGCCAGTATACTGAAGCTATAAACAAGTGATATTATTGTGATGCCATCAGGAACTTTAGATCTCATCTTGAAAATGTCAGGCTGATATTTTCAAGTTCTGCCTTTGTGGGCTAAAAAATGATAATGTCTCCCCTTTTCCTTCAAAGACATTTTTCTTTATATTGTCATCTTGATGTACTAGGTGAAAGTGAAGATTACTTTGCTAATATTAGTTCTTTTTACTGAAAAGCAATAAAATCCCGTGACAGTGTCCCTTTATAACTACAACTCTTTAAACATCTGAAGAAATTCATTAAATCATATTTTTTTTTTTTTTTTTTTTTTTTTTTTATTTTTTTTTATTTTTTTTTTTTTTTTTTTTTTTTTTTTTTTTTTTTTTTTTAATTTTTTTTTAATTTATTTTTTTTCTTTTTAAAAAAATTTTTTTTTTTTTTTTTTTTTTTTTTTTAAGTATAGCTACAAATTTAGTACAAAGTAGATCATTGACTATTAAATTTCGTGTTGATATTCTCATGCATAGCTATTAAAAGACAGGAACTCATTTAAAATTAAGCTCGCCGTTTCAATTGTCTAAGGCCATTAGTAGTACCTTTTCGTTTCTATTAATTTTATGATGTTTAAGGATGGCTTTTACTAAGGTGAATTTGTCTTTTTTCTTAGATATGATTCCGTGCGAAATTATTAGTCGCCTGGCTAACTATACAAGAGCAGTTTATTGGCTAATAGAGCAATAAGACTATGAGTGACTTTTGATATCCTTGAGTGACTCATTGGCAATATCAGTGTTATATCTCGTGACAAAGCCAAATAAAGAAAAGTTGCATGATATATATAGTTGAGCAAATCTTTTTACCGAGGGAATAAAATGGCGTAATTAGACACTGTGTAATGTATCTGATGGACTGCATAAAATAGACATTTTAGTTCCTTGAGTAACTACTGTTTACAGAAGATAGACAGACAAACATGTCTTACAAGGACAACGTTAATGTTCGCGTGCACAAACTCATTACAGCCTCAAGGCAAGAAGTTTGAGTTAGCTCAATTACTGATATCAATTAAAACAAGGCGAGATAATTAAAAGTTGCATATTTAAGGTCAAGTCCGCCTTTGGTGAACATACATTTGAAAATTGGCTGTCTTTGGAAAAAAATGACTTAATAGCTACAAATTTGATCTGTTTGCTATAAATAGGCTAGTCAGTCTCTTTAAATGCAAAACGCGCCAAGAAAAGTGCTGAGCAGGCCGAGATAAAGTTGTATCGTTGTTCAATCAATTACCACTAGACAGGAACTAATTCCAAAATATTAACTCTTGAAAGCTCCTCGCCGTTATCACTGTATTATGTCCATCAAAAGTCGTAAGCTGTTTGTTTCTTCTTTCACGAAGTCAGTTTAAGATGTTTGTACAGATGTAAAATAAACCAATGTCTCTTGATATAAATTGCTGAGAAAAAGGTCCGTATAAATGTATGTGATCAACAGACCAAGCGAGGATAAGTCACGTTATATGATAAACTTCTTGAGTACGCATTGTGCTTCTATTGTGTGTAGGGGCAAGCTGAAGCTTTACGAGGAATGGAGTGCACTCCAGTAATGGGAAAGAACTGAGGAATGCATGCAATTATTATGAACAACTAAAGCGTAATTCCTCGCCCTGCATCAAGCTGTATCCTTGGCTTCGAATTAGGTCAATAAAATCTTGGGTATCTTTCCCTTACAGAACTTTAATTAATATCTGATATTGTTCGGCATCGAACTCCCACCTTTTTCCATTCTATATGGTGATTTTTGACTGTGTTTGACATGTTTTGGCCATATTCTAAATACTTTTATTGCAAACTCAATTATCGGAATCACTTTATAGAAAACCTTGTCTAATGCCAGAAAATCACAGCTGAATACAGCCGTAATGCAATGTTACGAGTCAAATATGGCACAGCAGAGGGCTGTTTCGAATGTCGACCAAATATGGGCTTAGCCGATGGCTACCATGAAGTTTTGGAAGTTAGCTGTTTGGGACGGACTTTTCTACTCTTCTACTCTTCTACGGACATATTCTGGTAGTTGTCTTCGGGCAAAGGCTTTTGTAGACATCTGATTTTTAAATAGAGGCAGTGCCAGCAGATAAGCTTTGATCTTTACCGTATCTTTCTACTGTTATTCCGTAACGCTATAATAAATGTGAGTGTTGCTGTTATATTGGAAAAAGATAGATAAAGATAGTTTTCCATACTAGCCTGGAGCCTTAAGGATAAAGATTAAGGATTTTGAAGATGTCTCGGCCCCTCCAGAACCAAGCAGCATCAATTTTACAGCCTCTTACAGACCCTTTCTCGTACCATTCCTTACCCGATGAGTTTGCCTGACTAAAACCACACGACAGATCTCTCGCAAAACAATTCCACCGGTTTTCGAGGACTGCTTACCCATTTTTGTGGAGTTTGCTCCTTTAAAGTATTCAAACGCATTAACAGCTTAGGTTGTCTTTAAAAGCAAATAAGCGACCAAGAAATACTTTCCCGCCTCTCAATTTTACAAAGATTTACGACAAGATGAATTATTTAAAATCGGCATCATGTTCGATTCAAAGAACGTGATAAACAACTTTCAAAGAGAGGTTTGAAATAATTATGAATCACGACAGTATTTCATCTCAACAGTGATACTCGATACTATGGAAAATAACAAATTGGGACAATAGAAATGAAATAAGTAAAATGTAAGTTCCTGTTGTATAATTCCACCACAGTAACCTATTTCAACATGTGGACACTACCCGGTTTAATTTTGTGAAGAGGGGGCTATCATTGCTCTCCATCAATCCACAGATGCTTTTCGTTTGAGATTTGTACGTCGAATTGCGTTTTCTTTAGTTTTATTTTGTGGTTATATAAATTGTGATTTCGAGTACTGCAAAGGATCGCGATAAAAAAGAAACAAATTGGAAACCGGACTTAAAATCATCTACTTAAGAGCGCACTGGTACCAGCACTGCGCTGGAAAATGTCTTTGATTTTTCTTTCATTCTGACGAAACCTTCACAGAGAGTACTGCGTGGTGAATACATGTTCGCCATTCGCTTACACCAAGGAATAAGCTATTGAGATACGCATTTGGCTTGCCATACTTTAGGCACTGGAATACATCAGAGTACTATTGCCTTGATTCCTTAACAAAGCGGCAGAAAGAGTACGGCCTATTTCAGAGCACTTATCATATACCCTTTCTTACCTGAGAAATTGACCTAATATCAGAGTAAAACCGTTCGACAGTCCTACCAGCAAACAAAATTAACTATTGCTATAGTACTTTAAGGCTACTCTCCGATCCATGTGTTATGTCGTTAAAAATGTACAGGTGTAAATATTGTTTATAGAAGTAATGCACTTAGCTGCAAGAAATTAAAGCCAGTTTCCATGCATGTATGCCACTGAAACAGAGGAAACAAATATTCTAAATGAATATGACATGGTTAAAACTCCCACCTAGTAGAAGGCATACCAGTTGGCTATATGCAGAGCATAAATGAGGATTTGAAATCATTCGGACGACCGAGAACAAATATAGCATAAGTATCAGAGTGGGTGGCTTGAACCCGGAAACTCCGTATTTTAACATCAGCGCCCTAAACTACTCGGTCACGCTGCCTGTACGTGATCAAGCTTTTTATTCATTCCCATCTCCATTTTTACAAGAATTACACCATGAGTTACAACAACTAAACTTAAATAATTGCCGATACGAAGACCGTAATAAGAAACTTTCGATCGCGAACAAAGGTTCGAAATAGGGGTATTTAAGATATTTCATCACAACAATGGTCCCCTTAACCGTCCTTGGAGGTTGCAAACTAGGCAAGCAGAAATAAAACCGGCAAACTGCAGGTTTTCCATTGTATAATTCCACCACATTTATCTACTTAAACAGGTGAAAACTTAGCCTCCTACGCAGAGAAGTCCAAAGATCGATCGTCTGCGTAGGAGGCCAGTGTAAACTACTCCATTGAATTATGCAAGTACGCTTACCTTAGTTCCCTCACGACAGATCTACTGTCGCTTTGCATGTGCAGCTTGTTCCTCAAATTAGCTATTTAAGTTGTGTTGTATTGTATGGTATAGTTACATTTATTTTCAGTTATAGTGATGCAAGGGGTCGCGTTAAAATAGAAAAAAATTACAAAGAGGACTTGAAAATTATCCACTTGGGAGCGCACTGGTACCAGCACAGCGCTAAAGAATGCTTCGAATTTTTTCCATGAGGAAATTCACCACGCACACTGCCTCGTAATGACTTATTCACCAGCTCACGAAGATATATCCTATTGGGATACCTGTTTCACATTACTATCCTCTGGACGCTAGGGTATAACACATTTAAAGCGTTCCAGAGATAAGGTATTCATGCAATGAATCCTTTACATATCATATCAACGTTTATTCTTCTGACTGTCTTGGATTTGGGAATCGGACAAGGTGGGTTTTGAAGTTTAAAAATATGTTTCCTATCGCTTGTTTTTCATGAAGGTAACTTCTTTTAAAGTAATAGGTAGGAATAATCAGTAACAATAGGGCTATCGTACATTATCGCTTTGAAGGTGTTCTGGGCCCGGAGTGAAAGAGGTTTTAGCTGAAACCATCTTGCTATATTAATACGTTGTTTAGGAATCATACAAACCATTATGAAGGCCAAGGCTTATCATTACCTCAAGTACCAAATTAAATAGTAGCTCATATTGTTTGCCAGAACAGCCAATGTTTCCGGGAGAAGAGTCTCCCGCTTCTCTTCGGCAAGATGAAAACCTTCGCACAAGAGCAGCCCATCGTAAACGAGTTGCCACAATGGAGTCAAAGATGCTAAAATAGCATAAAGCGGGCTTTTCTCGAGGTCTGCTGATTCGAGCTAGCGTACCCAGATTTTACGATCCCTCGCAGTTGTCGTTTGAGGATTTAGGATCCTTATACCCCGTTTTCGAGGGCTACTCTCTTTTTTAATAGTACATGTTTTCAAGGCATCCGGCTTAATTTACTAAGTTTTTTAAGAAGTAGAGAAACGATAAAGAGAATGTATTGCCGCCCCTTCAGATTTACAAAAGAATTAACAAATAAATTATTAAACAAAGTAACACGGCTAAAGCAAGGAATTTCCTAAATATATTTTTAAATGATTTTCATATTCATGCTTTCACGAGAAAGTTTTTCGCGCGGATACCCATGTTGTCGGTCAAAGAGGATCCGCCCTAATATACCTCTACGTTTTTAAACAAAGAGACATGATAAAGAAAAAAATATTACCGCCACTCCATTTTAACAACATTCAACAAGTTAAAATTAATTATAAAGCCAAGTAACACGATCAATTTATCCTTTTTTTTCACGAGAACATTCTCACCACGAGGAAGTAGTAATGTACTACACTCTAAGGCAAATTTGCCTTAGAGATATAGTACATACTACTTTCCAGTACTGGGTCCAAATATGGTGATAAAAATGGGTCCAAATATTGGGTCCAAATATTGGGTCCAAAATATGGTACAAAAAAATGGATTACAAAAACTGGAACAAATATCAGAACAAAAATCTGGATTCAAATATTGGATTCAAATATTAGAATCAAATACTGAAATTCAAACCCTAGAAAACCAAGCCTGTAAAACCAAGCCTGTAAAACCAAGCCTAACTCAACCCTAGGTTCAAAATAAAAAAAAACTTCTTATACTCTTTTTTAAACTTTTTTTATACTGCGTTCGAATGGGATTGTCTTATATGGGTCCACTTGCTACCCAGACTGTACTCTTTTTTACATTGCTCACAAAACCATCGTGTATTTCGCATATAACGGGCTTTTGTGCGCCTTATAGCTTTCATTTTGTCTTCTTTGGTAAACCATCTCTGGTATCGGGCATTAACAATATTATCATTCCAAAACATCAATTGTTATATATTAATAACACAATATATTAATTTCTTATATCATTAATAGTGCGTTTAAACAAGCCTTGATATCATAACTGAAATATCAATCTGGAAAACCAAGCGAAGCCGAGTTTTATGCTGTTGTTATTATCATGGTAAATCTCTTGTACTGAATATCTGTTGTGAATTATCTTCTAAAACGATTATGATTTTTGTTATTTTTGAATTCATTTTTTCTTTTTCAAGGTCGGATAATACACTGTTTAAATCATTGTAAATGTTACATAGGTATTTACTTGTTTCATTTTCTTCATTTAATAATTTTGTTAATGGCTTGCAATGTCCATCTTGTTTTAGTTTTTTTTCTAAATATACTAAAGTGTCTAGATTTTCATATACCAAATCTCCGAGTTTTGATAATTCTTTTAATGTTACGATATACTTCAGTGTGTTTATTGCGTCATCAGACATATTTTTGAATGTATCTGCTTTGAAACATATTTTCTTTAAATTTTCCATGTTTATTTTCATGTTGGTCATTTATCTATATATATAGTGTATGTTTTTATTTTTATGCGTTTTTTCATGAATCTCTTATACTCTTTTTTAAAAATCTTGCATCTTAGTGCGTTTAAAACAAACCTCGTTGACATAATGAAAATCAAAACCTAGGATAAACAGATGAGTTTGTCTTTAATATCCATAAGGATATGTTTCTATACAGCATAAAAGCGCTGATCCTAATACCTATGATCTATTGTCAGTATCGATGTCATGGATAATGCTATTGTTGATATGTTTTTGTGTTAAAAGATGTCTCCATTTACCTGCCAATCTGTAGTCATATCCATTACATATATCACATATCCATGATTTATACCGCATGTAACGAGTCTTGCTTTTCCTAATAGCATCCTGTCTATCTTTTTCACAAAAATATCTTTGAAATCTAACCATTTATACAAATACTTTATATATTTTTATTTTCTTATGTGATGTTTTATAGTGCGTTTAAATTTGTTGTAAATCCTTGAATGGAATCCAACTATTGAAATCATCACTATAACCCTTCCATTTGACTAAAGCTTGTTTCTTCTTATAATCCCTCCGAATGACTTTATCAATTCTGAAAACATCCTGCTTTGTTTTCAACAGTTCAGGTTCATAAAAGCTTCCTTGTATGTCTTCATTATTGAGATCTTTCAATTTGTATGTAATGGGATTAGTATGTTGGATCTTAGTAATTACGAACATTTCTTCACTCCAATTCGGTGTATAACCCTTATCGAAAACAATTCGTTTATACTTAGATATTCGGACCTTGTCACCAACCTTAAATTTTGGTTTAGCTGATAATGGCTCCATATCACCGTATAGGTTAAAGTAAACAGTTCCTTCATTCTTTTTCTTTGAAGCTTCTGTGGGTGTCATTTTGATAGAGCTATGTTTTGTATTATTATATTCTTTTACTATTTTTGGAAGTATTTCAAGATACTGTGTATTACCTTGAATAGTAAACTGTTTGTACATTTTATTTTTCAAAGTTCTATTAAATCTCTCAATAACAACAGCTTTACCTTCATTAAAAGTGGAATACATGTTAATATCATTTTGCTTTAGCCATTCCTTGAATGTTTTGTTATAAAATTCAGATCCCTTATCGACCCAGACATATTCAGGTTTACGCTTGTCATTAATGACAATATTGTTGAAAGCGTTAGTTATTGATGCACCTTTCTTATCTTTCAATTGTATAGCCCAAGCAAATTTACTGAATACGTCAATTATAGTCAATAGATATTTATAACCTTTATTCCATTTTGAAAGTTTATCCATAAAAACTAAATCAGCAGACCATATCTCGTCAATTCCATTTGATATTACTCTTCTAGTTTTAAATTTTCGTCTGATTGGTTTATGTAACTCATCGGCTAATTGTTGAGACCAATCATTTTTACTCAACGCCGTTTTCCGTTTTTTGGCTTCTTTTTTTTTATACCCAATCCGATTTTTCTTTTACTAGCGATTAAAGCTTGTACCCCTGTTGTTCCCCACGGACGGTCTTTAAATGGTATTTTTGATATTCGCTTAAGCATAAGATCATCTGCCTTATGTTTATCAGCTAGTGATTTTGAATTACTGTAGTCAATATCATGCTGTTGACATATGCTATCAAGATTGTTTATTGGATTTTTATATTTAGGATCGTTAGAAGCTAATCTTTCTTCTAATTTAGTACCAGGTCCACAATAATTATACTTTTTGCCTGTAGGTGTTCTCATGTGTAGTTCTCCAAGTTTTGATAAGTGTTTTTGAATATCAAGACCCTTACCCTTTTTATAGTAATCAACATTGTCTTTTACACCTTTGAGAGCTTGCCCTGCTAAAAGTCTTGCCATTAAAGCAAAGCTAGGTGATGGAGTTATGAAATTAGATGCTACATAGGCTATTTTATCAACAGTAGAAGGGCCTTTTCGTCTTGAAAGAGCTCCACCACTATGACTTTTTATGAATTTACTCTTCTTTTTACCGCAAATATAACAATTTGATTTTTCCATAAGACGGCCATTCTTTGCTTTGACTTTTTTAGAATTCATAGACTCAGTATTCTTTTTACATGAAACACAGTATGACTTACATATATATATATACATTAGATATTTAATCGCAGTATGTGTTTCGCCATTTTTTAGATTTCTTATCCCAAATAGTAGCAGAGCATGACGGATCTTGATGCTCACTTGGGGATGTCCAGAACTTTTTTGAAAATAATCCATTTTTATTGTTAAAAGCCCCTTTAGCAATTTCACCACTCCAGTATTTATCAAACAATTTTTTATCACCTCCGGTAGCGCCCATGATGAAAGATGCTACGTCTTGAGCTTGTTGAAACCCCGGAATCTTATCGCCGATCTTTTTGTTGATGGTTTGACCAACTCCCCGACCTTGTGTCTTTTTTTTATTGCTTACAAAACGGGTTTTAACGCTTTTACATTCAGAGCAAATGCATCTCATCATAAGTCGCCCATTTTTGGTTTGAACATATTTTTCACTTTCTGGTACGCATTCTGTCTGTTTTTTCTGCTTTACGCAATACGATTTAACCATTATATATATAAGTTATATATTTCTGAAATAATGTTGAATGAATTTCTCATTCTTCATTGTGTCATATATGTCAAACACTTCCAACAAATTAGAATACGTATTCCCATGGTTCATCTCATTCAAAAAGTATAAACAGAAGTATCCGCATGTGGTTGTATTTATATTCTGTATCTGATTGTTTTGATGTAGCAATGTTAAATTCTTCTTTTTTGCGTGATCGACTATTTTTTGAAATGGAGGCATACCAAAACTATCAAAATAATTGATTACCTTATCTTTTACATAAGTTGCAACCCAATGACTACCACTCAGATATGACGGTTGGAGATTGTAAATGAATATTCCTAATTTGTGATTATGTGGCACAGTCTCGTCTCTCATTAGTACATTTTTTATCGGTATATTCAAATATAAACACCAGTTTATTAAATCAAAATTACTCATTGGTATATTCTTATGGAATGTTGGCTTTCTTACTTTCTTTTCGGTTTTAAGATCTTTTTTTTTGGAAGCACCAATCCACCTGTTCTAAGAAATTTATCATATTCATCCCAAGAACCAATGAATGGTGGCGGTGTGTAAGCTAATACATCTTTCTTACTTGGTAGTCTAATATTTCCACCATCCTTCTTTGAAGTGTTATCAGTTGTTGATTTGTTAGTTGTTGACCTTCTTGATCTTGTTTTCGTTTTCGGAGCACTAATTCCAATCATTGGAAAACCAATTCGCGGTGCCCCATGACCGACCCTAATGACCTTTCGAATTTGTGTCTTCGAGATGTTTAAATTAGATCCAACACCTAACTTCTTAGCCTTATTCAATTTATTGATTTGTCGTTGAGTTAGCATTAAACTGTCATTGCCAGTCATATCTGAATTGCTTAAGCGAATAGTGATCTCACTTTTATTTCTATAAGCAGTCAAAAGCTTCCTTCGCTGTCCTTCTGACAGATTCACTTTATGAGAGTGATAAGTTGTCATTACTTGTATATATATTATATGTTATATAATTTCTTGTTTATAAAACGTATACAAAATAGAATGGTTTATACATAATATTCAATTGATTGATTTATACAATAACCAGCTCATTCCCCACCTTGTCAATGACGATTGTCTCATCATAAAGAACGATGGCATGGACGTTGAAAGGACTATCTCCCGCACTATTAGCGTTTAGTTTATATCTGAATATCAACTGCTTTGGGTCTCTAGTTACTCGCTCTGCTTGATATGATAAATCAAAAAAGATAATAGGATAGAGAGAGTTGTAATTTGCCAAGTTGAGTTGTGTACCGCTGTTGTAATCATTCTTTCTCATACCATAAGACATCAAATCATTGAAGATCCTAACTTTGGACTCACTATCATATTCGGTCTCAGGATAAAACACTCCGTTGCCGTATTCCAATCGGCATGTTGTCAAATAACTACCATTCCCACGGTCAAGATTGATATTGTAGGTATCAAATTCATAGGGATTTGCATCTGCATTGTTTGATTTAGCTCGTTGTAGATATACAAAGATAGCCTTAACATTATCAATACTGGATGAGATCTGGAAGAATCCACTGCTATTCGTTGGTGCGGAAACCTCATACATTTCGCGCATATACGTCCAAGTGTTCTTTACCAAGAAGGAACTAACAAACTTATCATATAGGCTGTCCTTTGGAGTCAATTTTGGGACCCATAGAAGGAATCTATTAAGGACCACTCGACCATCAGCTACATCATCGGCCTTTTGAAGTAATTCGGCGTCATTCTGTAACTGTATATTGAACTGGAGTTGCATTGGGAGTAACATTCGACTTTCCAGCTCTTCAAAGAAACTGTAACGATTTAGAGGTATAACAACATTGACATCATTGAGACCTGTCGTCAAAAGTCGCCTAGCCTCAAACCCTGCATTCTGATTAGCATTTGCTATCCTATGGTCGGTATCTAGATACCAAAGACTATTTTTTGCTACTGAGCGACTAAAATCGTCACTATATTCGAGGAGGTTCTTAACGAAAGTAACTTTATGGAGATTATCGGTATCATAAACGATTTTTCCTGCTGATTTAATCATCATGTGGGCAATCAATGAATGTGCTCCATTAATAACTGTGATACGATTTGCCCCCGTTGTTGCTCCATCAGCTAACATTTGCACCTGGAATTGCACCTCGAAATACGCATTATACCAATCGTAGAATGAACTTCTATCGTTAATCGTGAACTTATAGCCGTTTTTAAGTTGGTGCTGATCGTTAGCTGGGACTCTAATAACATCATCGAGTTGAAATCGAACCAACTCGGACCTCTGTAAGTATTCGCTTGTTCTAAAAGACATATATTATTATGTTACATAATTTTGCAATTATGTACCAATTTTTTTAATCATTTTATTCATTTTACTCAACGCCTTCTTTTTACACCTGATCCTGATATTAATCTATTAATGATCATATCAGTACTTTCATTTTTCTGTTGGTGTCTGACAGGTGAGGCATTTACTTTCTGTAAGATTGGGGATAGTGCCTTTTGCCCAGCATTTCCCTTCCTCATATTCCTAAGCCTTTCCATTATAAGGTCTCCGGCTTTTTCTGATGCCCTTTTACCCAGTTTATCACCTGCATGAGAAATACCTGATTTTATCGCCTTCTTACCTAAGGGCTTGACAATTTTTTTAACAACAGACGACATAACACTCTTCATTGGTTTGAAAATGTTATCAACGATAATCCCTGACCCTTTGTGCTTATATACAAATTTACCAAATTTTGGATGGTAAAACCTCTTGAATTCATATGGTTTCATTATATACTATTATGTTATATTATTCTTTCCTTTTCAAAATTAATGAAAAAGACGTATCCGCTCCATTCAGGTTAATTAACCGTCTCTTCCCATCTGTGATGTATATTCGAATGCTACTTATCTGTTGCTTATTAACAGGGTTATATGTGACCCTACGAGGCTCGATTGTAAACGAATAACTCGGCTGTAGTACGCTGGTCGAAAAGGTATAAATGATATCCGACTCTTCACCATCGACTAAAGAAGTATTGACTAGATCGCAATGTATATTTAATATATCGGTATCTTGGCTTAGATTTGGGACTCTTGGTCCAATATTAACCGCATCCTTTAATACCTTTTTATCAAACCCTATAAGGTCGTTGAAATTGCTATGCGTCAAATCAAGTTGATAATTTTGAGATAAAGTGATTGTTACTCGGAATGTTGTTGAATCAAAATCAATAGAGATGGGATATATAGGGTTATCATCATCTCCCGTCTTAGTAATCTCTTTAATATATTCATCAAATTCAGAATAATTCCAAACACCTGCAGGAAAAGTTATATCTTCAAATTTATTCCCATTATCAGAACTATATTTAATGAGCTGATTACCATATGAGGGATTTACATTAAACCATGTAAATGACATGTTAATAATACGATTGAGGCCTATCATATATTGGTAATTGCTATCCAATGTTATAGGCCTGTTGAATTTAGTTGTAAAATTTTGAGGAGTGTTATTCCCTTGATTTTTAACACTATATGATGATAATACTAACTCACGATCCATATATATAATACAGTTACATAAATTAGACTTTAAAGTACAGATTATATATCTGTTTATATTGTTGTTTATTTATAGTAGACCTTTTTAAAAGTGTGTCTAATATAGCGACTCCCATATTTCGCATTTTAACTGATGTGTTTCCTGCGTTTATTGAACCGATGATCAATTCCAATTTTTTGAGAAGCTGTTTTACATCGTTAAAAAATATAACATTTCCACCTTTCTGTTTTTTTCGAATACCAGAACCTTTTATCGTTTTGGCTTTACTTTCGTAATGTTTTATGTAGTCATTTAATGCAACTCTTGCATTGTTTATTCTCTTATTTTTAATCTGTCTTTCCGCTTCAGATATAGTTCCCCTATTATATTCTTTAGTAACATTCGCCTTGAAACCTTTCAATTGTCTCCGTTTATATTTGGCTTTCTCTAAAATCTTATTAAGATAGTTCTTGGTTTTCTTTGGTGTCATTTCAGGCTGATCTAATTTCATTTGCACTACATCATAATCGTCGATACCAACGTCATCTAGTATTTCACTTACTTCATCATCAGCATCTAAAGCATAATCAATTTCATCCTCATCGTATTCAGGAGGTAATTCATCTACATATTCAGGATAATATTGGGGATCAACATAAATCTCCTTATTTCCTTCTAAAAGATCTTTTAAAGATTCTTTATATGTTGGTGGTTTCGGTACAATCTGTTTTTCATTTTGTGGCATTACAGGCTCATCAAATAAATTATCTACGTCCATATCCTCAAAAGGATCAACTTCAGGATAGTAATCTGGAGCTTCCATTTCACCTCTCATCCCCTTTTTGACACGATTTTTGGGTACTTTTGCTATCTGCAAATTACTTTTAATTACATCATCTAATTTACTTGTCACTGGTTTGAATACCTTCGAAAATGACTCTTGGCTTGTCTGCTGACCGATATTATTTTGTGTGATTGCATTTTTAACATAATTGATTTTATCGCCCAAATCAGATTTACTCTTTGCAAGCTCTTTCCATCTAAGTAAACTCATTTTATTTTATATTATTACGTTACATAAAAAATGAAAATTGAATATAAAAATCAACATTTAACATAGCGTTTAACACCTTGATGTACACCGTGTTGAACACCTTGTTGAACTGAAAATAATATACCCATATAATATAATGAGAATACCGAATTATGACACTGAAGACGATATGGCCTCAAACTTTAGACAACTATACGATTTCATGCCAAATCAATGTTTTCGGATGCTGGTTTGCGGTCCAAGCGGTTCGGGGAAAACAAACACACTAATGCATATGATATACAATCTATTATATTTTGATAAAATTTATTTATACGCAAAAAACTTAGAGCAGTCCAAGTTTGTGGATCTTATGGATATGTTCCAGCAAATAAGTAATGAAGCTGGTTATGATGTTATTGAAGCACGCAATGATGAGATTATTTCCGTAGGAGACCTTGATGGTGACTCTCAGAAAATAGTCATTTTTGACGATTTTGTATGTGATAAAAACCAAAAACCATTAGTCGACTATTTTATACGAGGAAGGCATAAGAACTGTAGCGTGATATATCTGAGTCAAAGCTACTATAAGACACCAAAAGACATAAGATTAAACTGTTCACATTTCTCTATATACGAATTCCCAAGTGCTAATGAGAGTAGTCTAATATGCCGTGAAAACAGTATTCCAAAAGAGCTATACGATAAAGCAACTGCAGACCTATTTAGCTTTTTATATATTGATAAGCCACGAAAATTCGTAACTAAGAATTTCAATGAAAAAATATAATAGAATATAACTGATTGATATAATATGAGTTACTCAAACGGTTTATTACAATCAAATAACACTAATATTACACCAATTAAAGGCCCTCGAGGTGAAAAGGGTGACCCAGGAGTCGGCTTTGATGTTACGCCTGAAGGTAATTTCAATTTGAACAAAAAGAGAGTAATAGGGCTAAAAACGCCTGATGACGTTGCGATCGATGATTCAATTGAAAATTATTCAAGGGATCTCGAGACGGCCGTAAATAAACGATATCTTAACCAATTCTTCCTTAAAAAGAACAGAAATGAAACAGTGTTTGATTGTGCCGGCCTTTCATTGCAAAATACCGAAGTGTATTATCCAAGTTTATATAACGATCGATCTGTACCAAACGTAGGCTATGTTAGTGTTGAGGATAACAAAGTAAGGACTGAAATTGATACCAAACTTGCTACTAAGGCTGACAAATCGTACGCTGATAATACATATTTAACGAAGAAATCAGGAGGTGTCTTAGCTCAAAGCCTTCAAAACAAAGCAGACAAATCGTACGTTGATAACAGTTTTTTAAAGAAGGTCGTAGGACGCGTTTTGACTCAAAAAATTCTAAGCAAACTTGATATTCAAGGTAGTAACATGATGCAGGCAAATCTCCATATGGGTGGGTATAATATAACCCATCTAAAAAACCCAACCAATGATACAGACGCTGTAAACAAAAAATATATGCTTGATCATGTTGGTGAAAGTCATGTTCAATCAGCTAATGGTGAAAATAAATTCAAATATATAATGGATGATCCCAATGCACAAGTGAGTGAAGAAGATGATGTCCAATTGGGGAATGTTGTAACCTTTCAAAATTCTCCACATAAGGTAAATAAAAAGGTTGTTGACATGAAATTATTGCTTGACAGTTCTAAAGGCTATTACAGTTCAAGAATTGGACTAAATCTGTATTTATTGACCAATGATCAATATACTGCTGTTCTTGAGATTATGTGGGTTAGTGATGATATTGACCCTGACAGTTTGGAAATATATGGCACATCATCCATAGAAACTATTCATAACGTTAGCAGAAAAACGTTCAAAACACAAAAATATGTCAGATTGATATGCCAATTCACAAAAAGTCAAAGCATCGGAAACAATTACTGGTATCTCGATTTAGTCATGAAAAATAAAACAGGAAGCTCTTATGTCCCTAAACTACAGACATATTTCACTGTTTATGGAATATCTGGTCATCAATCCAATGTCGAACCAAGTATTTATGATCAAATATATTATATAGCTAATGACCAAATTAATTTCAACACAGCGATCAATATGGATAATAAAGCTATTTATGGCGTTTTAGAGGGAAATAGTGATAGCCAAGCCGTCAATTATAAACAACTGAATAGCTTCAATGATAATCTTAAGGCCTATCTTGAAACAAAAATATTATCACTCCAACCCAAAAGTTATTATAATGAAGTGTTTGAATACTTTTTTGATTTATTAGATGTATCGAATTTTACTTTGTCAAATAGCAACGGCAGTGTTGTTTCTGGCTTAGGTAGTAATCTCGTTTTTCAAACTTCTAAATTGTTAACAGAATTTGAACCAAAAGGGGGCTTTATAGGTGTTTTCGTAATTAATTTAAATGAAAATATCACTGAATCCAATGACTGGACTATATATATGGCATTTAAATATGACTATAAGCCCAGTGATAATAAAAGGATTAAAATTGAATTTATCGAGGGTGATAGTTTTAGTTTTCCGTGGGTTAAAGTGGAGCATAATAAGCTATTCATCGATTATGATCTAGATTCATATACAGAGCAAATAAGAGGAACATATTTTGATAAATATTTGAATCTCTGGTATACTAAAATAGGAAATCAATTTAGAATCGCTGTTTGCAATAATGCTATGAGTATTGATCAAACATTGTCTGGGTTTAATATCAATGCATCCAACATTAAAATCAGTTCAGATTACTATGTACAAAGAATCGCTTTTAGTAAAACTGCATATCCGATAAATGGTAGAGAGTATCATAAAATCCAATTTTTAGATAAAACAAAGGCTGTATTCTTCGAATAAATTATCTAACTCCAACGATTTTATCTAATTAAATTATATGAAAACAGTGAAATTGGTTAGCAATATTATTGATTCTATTGAGAGATTAATTCAAAACATAAGGAAGCTGTATTACACAATAAAGAACAAGCGCAATGCTAAAATGACAAAATGATAAAACAAAAAAATCATATATAACTAATATATATGACTAAACATCGAAAATGCATATTTACATGGAACCATGTATCAAGCGAACTGACTGAAGAACAAATTATAGAATTGAAAGCTTATTATTAAACATATCATCGAAAATGTTGGGCTTATAAGCAGGCTGTTAAACGTTTCAAAAAATGGAAATTATTAGGGAATTCATTGTCTATTCTCTTTGCATCCGGCTCCCTTGCATCAAGTATTGCTACAGGAGGTATTAGTTTGGTTGCAATTAGTACAATAGCGCTTTTAATACAAGGCTGGATGCATCATCAAAATCTCGATTTAAAAATTCAAAATTGTTTATATGCATCACAATCCTATATGCATATACTTAACACACTAAAATTTATTTTGCGAACGGGTGAATTCGACCTATCCAATATCCTAATAACGATGAAAAACACCGATGACTACATAAGTGATAACAGCCCGATTATAGATAAGTATATGGTAAAATATGATAAAATTTTTACTTTATAAGGCGCAATATCTCTGCATTTTTCAATTCTAAAATATTTGCCCAATATCGATTATAAAATTCAAGCGTTTTTCTCGATTCAGTAACACAGATAAAATTGTATGGGATATCGAGCATTTTAAACAGCTGTCTTATAATATATTTCGTTGAGATCATCCTCTTTCTTCTTTTATTTATAGATGGAAGAATAGTATCGATCTCATGAAACACTTTGTAAATCTTATAGCGATGATTATGAGACAATTGAACTCCATTTTTAATACATAAATCGTTTAAAACATTCTCAACATGGTATTTACGATGATAGATGCTTTTACGCCATATCTTGTGTATGTTCTCGTAAAAATCGAAATACTCATTGTAATAAATAGAACCATGAACCAAACCGCAATTAATACAAACATTTATGAGTGTATCCATAAGAGGACCAGGCAACATGTGATACAGCTCATATCACCGATTTCGCCCAAACTTAGCATAAATGTTGGGTATGGTGAGCTATTTACTGTGACAAAACATCAGCTCAAAATATTTTATTCCCTTCAAGTTATGGCACCTTTTGCAAAAATGGCCATTTTTCACTAATTTATGCATATTTAATTAGCTGACTTTGATTGACCAGTTCCACAAGAAAAAAAGACTTCTGAAAATAAATTTTACTGCATTATATTCTGTGGTTATTAGGCTTTAAGTACAATAATTCACTTCAACCGTCTGATTTGATTTCTTCTCCTCAAACGGTCTTTTGGAAGGTACACATTTCGTACTGTTGGAAATAGCCTTTAACTAGTGCCCAATATCTCCCATGAGCAACAACTTATATACATTATTCTTACATAGGTAATGAAGTCCATCATTAAACTTCACAAAAATGCAACAAAATGTCTGGGGACTTCAATAGTCTATTAGTATTGAGGAACTAAACACACGTGACTTAACGATTTCTTGCTATTTCATCAAAATTCACCGAAACACAGAAGCCATTTATTTGCCTCAATTTGGCACAAAATCGGTACGAAATAGCTAATCAAGCATAAATCTATAGATAACAATCAAAATATTGGCGAAGATTGGCAGTAAGGGCATTTTTCGGAGCGTTTTCAGAGCCATATAATTCGGCAATGTTGTGATAGTAAATGTAAAAATAGCAGCGAAAGATTTTCTTCAAAAGCTCGCTCAATTCAACATTTAGGCACATCAAAGTTAAGAAACAAGAAAGTAATACTACATACATGCCACTTATCGACACACAGATGCTTTCTTTTGAAGAATTTGTTCTTCCTCGCTGCACTTCGATCCTTCGATCGATCTCAATTGACATGTACTGTTGCTTTGAGGCGCGATGAACTTAGCCAATACATCGTGGGTCATTCTTCGTGAAAGGTGTAAACAGGTTGTCAATAAAGTCATTCAAAGAGCTGTTTAAAGTTCACGGAAGGACACTTGTCTCAGCCAGTTTGAATGAAATAAATTTAACTGGAAAATAAACAGCCGCCATGTTGTATTTGTACCTTTGAGCCTGCCGTTTCAGTCAGCGGTAAAGCCGTACACTTGGGCAAGTACGTAGTGTAGTCATCATATAGTTGTTTGACTAAATCCTATATAGGGATGTTCATAGAGGGGATACATAGCCTAGCCCTACACAGCTATACACGCCTATACATAGCCCAACACAGCTATACACAGCTATACCCACGCGTGTTCATTTGCTTTTCCTCCGCAAATGTTTGTTTTCGTCGGAATAAGTAGCGGATGGTGTTATCTACCCTCTGAACAACCGGGGCTTGATCTTAGCCTTATAAGTAGTGTGCGTTTCTTGTAAAAGTGAGAATTTTTTTCAACTTCTCCATTGAATTTTTTTGATAAATAGTTGAAGAGAAATACACTAGATGCAGTGTAATGTATGCGATGCAATCGGTTTTGATGCTCTGAAATTGAGCTCTGAAATGTCGGAAACCATTAAATAATCAGAGCAAGTTTTTCGGATCAATTTAGGTTTCTGGGAAACTGTTCACCCACCCCTCCCCAAACCTAACATTAACCCTTACTTATCGCTTTGGGCAAAATGTTAGGTTTGGGGAGGGGTAGGTGAGCAGTTTCCCAGAAACCTAAATTGATCCAGTTTTTCCATCTTATATCAGGTTAAAACTAGTATGTTTATTGTTTTTTTTTTTTGTTGTTTCTGTCTTTTTGGGAGGTGGGGGAGGGGGTGAATATGGACATTCGAAGAAATGGCGGTCAGGTTGTCAGCCTGGCCTGTGTACATCTATTCCTTCTGTTCAAATCGTCTATATTATATTACACTTTGGCAGCTAGGAGACTGAATTTGTAGCCACTCTCTTTTTCGGGATCCCACAAAGTTCTCCATCTGTCCATTTACCGATAAACGTCATTACTGCAGTTTTATTAATTTGTTTTAGAAAAGGGCTTTTATGGGGACACATTTTTCCTCCTGAATGCCCACATTGCAAGTGACGAATTGCGGCTTCAAATGATAATTTTCTTCATCACCGACTCAATTTAAGTGGCTATGTGAGTGACGCGAATGCAGACTTTTGTAGAGAGCTTAAACCCCGCATTAAAACTAAACAAATTTATTGCAAGACTAGGACTACGCAAGACGGCAAAACTTATTAGCTAAAATATAATGTTTCAACCAGCACAGGTAGTCTTCTGTCTTCTTCGAGGTCAACGCGAGGGAAACCCGTTTTATTCTTTGTTGTTTTCTCTCTCTACATTCACGCCTTTATAGATATATGTATATATTTGCTGCGCCATATTAGCCTGTTCCAGGCGTTCGGTTAGCTTGGAACAGGCTAGCGCAATATAGACTGCGTCCCTAAAGGCATTTCGTACGTGAATACTTTGTTCAGTTCAGCACAGACGCTCCCCCAACTAACGCACTTGCGCAAGAAACGATTACAAAACCTACCTCGCTATCCACCGTATAGTGATTTATCCCGTGGTAAACGTTATTCTCCAATTTTGCTGAGTTATTCATTTTTTCCCATTTATGCCCCGGGGGTAGGGGAATTTGGTCAAAAAATGTAATCGTTATGCGCGGTATTAATCACTATTTCCGCCAGGGGAGGGGAATTTGAACAAGCAATAAAAAAATACAAATGTCTGGAAAGTAACTGGGAGACGTTGACATTTTGATTTATTTAACTGTGTAGCGTCTTTTATGCTAAAAATAATTGTTTATGTTCCAAAATGACGCTAAATGGCGGTATAAAACTGCTCCGACGTTTCGGCAACACTACCTTCTTCAGGGTGCCCCCCTCAAAAAGGCAGTATTGCCGAGACGTCGGAGCAGTTTTATACCGCCATTTAGCGTCATTTTGGAACATAAACAATTATTTTGATTTGGTTGCCGTGCATGCCGACCGTTGAACAGAAAAATCAAGAACTCTGTTTCGGTGAAAGTCAAATGGAACAGTATTTTTTCTGGAAAATCTCTTCGGAGATTGACGGAACGTCAGAAATTTTCTTACCATTTGTAAGGTTTCCCAGTTCTAGTCTCCCATCCTTCAGGTCTCCCACCAACGGAAAGAAATTACAGGAAACTGAGCTACAAATGGTAAGCGACATCTATTTCGGTTAGTTCAGTTGCTAATTTTGGAAAGAAGCCGTTCCATTTTTCAGTGGTCATTCCAACCGGTTCTCTCCAACAAATGGTAAGCACCCTAGAGTTCGTTCAGCATCACATTGCGGTAAACACGTCAAGCTGTAGCGGAGAAAATTGTTTTCCCTACGACAATTTGAAAATATTCTCATTTTCATCACAAACGCATCCAACGAACACTCGCGGAGGAAAAGCAAATGATCGCGCGTGTGGTCACGCGTGATGGACGCGAGATGCCCAGTGAACAGCCGTACCGCTGACTGAAACGACAGGCTCAAAGGTAGAAATTCAACATGGCGGCTGTTTATTTTCCAGTTAAATTTATTTCATGCAAACTGGCTGAGACAAGTGTCCTTCCGTGAACTTTGAACAGCTCTTTGAATGACTTTATTGACAACCTGTTTACACCTTTCACGAAGAATGAACCACGATGGATTGACTAAGTTCAGCGCGCCTCAAAGCAACAGTACATGTCAATTGAGATCGATCAAAGAATCGAAGTGCAGCGAGGAAGAACAAATTCTTCAAAAGAAAGCATCTGTGTGTCGATAAGTGGCATGTATGTAGTATTACTTTCTTGTTTCTTAACTTTGATGTGCCTAAATGTTGAATTGAGCGAGCTTGTGAAGAAAATCTTTCGCTGCTGTTTTTACATTTGCTATATCACAACATTGCCGAATTATATGGCTCTGAAAACGCTCCGAAAAATGTCCTAACTGCCTTTTCTTCGCCAATACTTTGATTGTTATCTATAGATTTATGCTTGATTAGCTATTTCGTACCGATTTTATGCCAAATTGAGGCAAATAAATGGCTTCTGTGTTTCGGTGAATTTTGATGAAATAGCAAGAAATCGTTAAGTCACGTGTGTTTAGTTCCTCAATACTAATAAAATATTGAAGTCCCCAGACATTTTGTTGCATTTTTGTGAAGTTTAATGATGGACTTCATTACCTATGTAAGAATAATGTATATAAGTTGTTGCTCATGGGAGATATTGGGCACTAGTTAAAGGCTATTTCCAACAGTACGAAATGTGTACCTTCCAAAAGACCGTTTGAGGAGACGAAATCAAATTTGACGGTTAAAGTGAATTATTGTACTTAAAGCCTAATAACCACAGAATATAGTGCAGTGAGTTTTATTTTCAGAAGTCTTTTTTTCTTGTGGAACTGGTCAATCAAAGTCAGCTAATTAAATATGCATAAATTAGTGAAAAATGGCCATTTTTGCAAAAGGTGCCATAACTTGAAGGGAATAAAATATTTTGAGTTGATGTTTTGCCATAGTAAATAGCTCACCATACCCAACATTTATGCTAAGTTTGGGCGAAATCTGTGATATGAGCTGTATCACCTGTTGCATGGTTCTGCCCTGTTCTCTCACGGGCACACTCTTATACCGTTTTGATTTGACATATCCTGCTTACTACAGCATGGCTTAGCATCCTTGTTACCTTTTATCAATAGTTGATCACAGAAAGGGCATATAGTTTCTTTTAAAATTTTTAATTCATCGTGGATTTCAGAATTACAAACCATTATATATATAACACACATAACTTCACGGCACAGCTGTGTTTGGCAGTAAATTTTAGAATAAACTTTTTGAGTAAACTTTTTGAGTAAATTTTACTCAAAAAGTTTATATATAAAAAACTTTTTACTTGTTGAAATATGATTGGTCAAAAGAAATCACGCCAGATTAAAATACCTGCTGACGCGTCAGCAGGTTTTTTCGGTCAATGGTTTAGTCATTAATTATTTATAACTTATGGCTAAAACCGTAAACTGAATAATTATGTATTTAATGTTGATCCTTACGAGGTCTTTCACGTCGTTTTTTCTGGTCTTTAGGTATACACTCTAAACGTACATGATTTTTGTCTTCATTTGATATTTCAGATGTTTGATATTTAATGTTATATAACACATTCTATATATATTAATAAAGAAAATAATTATCTGTTTATATCTAAACGCACTATAAAAAACATATAAAGAATTATATATATAGTATATAATAAATGGGACGAAATAAAAAATACGATAATGAAGAAGACAGACAAAACGCTATTACTAAATCAAAAACGAAATACATGCTTAATAAGCCTTGGTATTGTGATATTTGTGAATATCACAGTTGCCTTGCAGGAAAATGGAGTCATATGATGACCAAAAAGCATATTAAAAATGCTGTTATTAAAGCTCTTGAAGATGATGATCGGTTTAATATTATACCTGATGAATAACATATAAAGAAAAATTATATAATTATATATTGTATAGCACAGTATATATGAATTGCTGTTATCTGTTGCCTTAGGTGACCAAAAATATATTTATTTCTGGTTATCTTTTAAACACACCAAAAATCTAAAAAATTATTTTTTACTATAGATACTTAAAGAAATGGTAATTCTATATAGTACACAAAAAATGACACAAAAAAATATCTCAACCAATATTAATATGGACGAATCTGATCTCAACAATCTATCTAAAACTGAGCTTATAAAACTCATTTTATCACTAAAAGCCGAACCAAAAGCACACGAGCACAAAAAGGTCGAGCATAAAGCACACGAGCCCCAAAAGCCAAATAAAAGCCCCACCCCCTCGCGTAAAATACCAAAAAAGAAGACATACCAATCTCATTCAAACACTCCTAAACCAATAACAAAAACCCATAATACTCTTAAACAACTATCAAAAAGTTACCTGAGTGATGCAAAGGCACTAGGCTATACATGGATAGATCTTGTAAAAAACTCAACAAGGAAAAAAGTAATCAATAAAATTCAAAAATATAAGACCGATAAGACCTTAAACAGGACACTCAATGAATTTAATTTCGATGACAGTATTTTTGATTCAACATCCAATGACCAACCTCTATTCAAAATAACGGAAATCGGAAATACAGCGAATAAAAAATTCAATGCTTATACCAATGAATTCAAAATAAATGTACGAAAAAATTTCATAAACAATAAAAATGATGTTTTCAGTGTATTTGAAAAATGGTTGAAATGACAATAAAGAAAAGGCAGTTAAAAGGTAATGATAGATTCAGATTGGTAATTTCAAATGATGAATTAGATCATCCTATCTCAACAAAATTGTTAAAAGTTTCTGATTTTAAGTTAAATCAACTTTCAGATGTAATCAATACTTTGGAGTATAAAGAAATAGATTTAGAAAATTGCAAAATAATTATTCAATCTGTTAAAATGCCTAGTGGTAAATCTCGATTACATTTATCAAAACAAACAGTTAATAGAAAGCAATGTATTATCACAATCAAAAATGATGACACAATATGTTTAGCAAGGGGAATTGTTACAGCTTATGCTAATTTACACCCTGAGAATTACACTACAACTCAGTTGAAAGATGGCTTTAATAAATCACGGAAACTACAAGAAATTCAAGCCAAAGAACTTCATAATAATGCAAATGTTGAAATTAACGAGTATGGCAATACTTTAGAAGATGTAAATACCTTTGCATCGTATTTAGATATTGAGATTAACATTATCGATTCTGAGCAGTTTAATGAAATCATATATACAGCTAATAATGGTAAAATTGACAAAATTTATTTATACAAAACACGGAATCATTTTGATGTCATAAAATCAATGACAGCTTTTCTAAATGTAGCATATTACTGTCATAGTTGCAAAAAAGCTTATACAAGACGTGATAAACACAAATGCCCCCAAAAATGCCTTTCTTGCTTCAAATATTTCCCAAATGGAGATAAATGTGACGGCAAAGACATTACATGTAAGCAATGCAATCGTGTATTTCATGGTGACAGCTGTTTCAAAAACCATACAAGAAATCGATCTAAAAAAGATGGTGATGAATCAGTATGTAGCAGTGTAGCAAAATGTTCAAAATGCAATCAAATAATACTAAAACCTTATATTAAAATACATAAATGTGGTTTCAAAATGTGTAATAATTGCAATAAATATTGTGAAAGCAAACATAAATGTTTCATGAAAAAAATCAAATGCAATGGAGGAAATTGTATAAAAGATAGCAAAAAACCTTGCAGATCAAATAAAAGCATTCCTAAAAAAGATTATTGCCACTCATGTAGAACATATAATGAAAATTATTTATTTTTTGATTTCGAATGTACACAAAACACTGGAACACATGAAGTTAATTTAGCTATCGGCCATGATTTCAATGGTAATGAATCAATCTTCAATGATATTAATAGTTTTTGTAGTGGTATTCTTAATGAAAAATATAAAGGATACACACTTCTGGCTCACAATTCCAAAGGGTACGACTCCCATTTTATTCTTAAATGGTGTATTGATAATGGTTTTAAACCTTACTGTATTTACAATGGTGCAAAAATTATGATGATGGAAATTCCACAATTAAGAATCAAGATAATCGACAGCTTAAATTTTATTCAGCAACCATTATCATCGTTTCCTAAAACGTTTGGTTTAAACGAGCTGAAAAAAGGATATTTCCCACATTATTTCAACAAAATTTGTAATCAAAACTATATAGGAAAAATACCTTCTAAAAAGCATTATGGGTATAATCAAATGAAAACCCATGATAGACAAAAATTTTTACAATGGTATAATGATCGTGTTAATGAAAATTATGTTTTCGATTTTAAAAAAGAATTAATTGAATACTGTAGGTCAGATGTTGATATATTAAGAAGATGTATGTTAAAATTCAGACAAGATTTCATAAACCAAGAAAATATTGATCCACTAAAATACATCACAATAGCCAGTGTTTGTATGGCTATTTATAGAGGGAATTATATGCCTAAAAATACCATAGCTGTGATTGATAATGTTGTTCAAACAGAAAACCATAGTGCAGTTAGTATTGCATGGCTTGATTACATAAGTAATAAAAATAAAATTAAAATTCAACATGCCTTGGAAGGTGGTGAAAAAGTTATCAAATGCAACAATAACAAATTAAAAGTAGATGGTTTTTGTGCATCTACAAATACTATTTATGAATTTCAAGGTTGTTTCTGGCATGGTTGTCCACATTGTTACAAACCTGATGTAATCAATAATAAGAATCAATGTGATATGGGTACTTTATATAATAAAACACAAGTTAAAAATAACAAAATAACAACTGCTGGTTACAATCTCACTGAAATGTGGGAATGTAAATTAAAAAATGATAAATGTTTCCAAAAATATTATAAAAATGATTGGAATAGAGAAGTGGTTGGCCCACTAAACCCGAGAGATGCTTTCTTTGGTGGTCGAACAAATGCTACAAAGCTACTTTATAAATTCAAAGATGATGAATACGGAAAATACGTAGATTTTTGCTCCTTATATCCCACTGTCCAGTTCTATAAAAAATACCCCATTGGACACCCTATAAAAATTATATCACCAGAAAAATACGATAAAAAATGGTATGGACTAATAAAATGTAAAATTTTACCACCAAAAGGGTTATATCATCCTGTTTTACCAGTGAAAATCCAATGTGAAAAAGCTGAAAAGCTAATGTTCCCTCTGTGTATATCATGTGCAAAAACAAAGCAACAAGAAAGATGCCAACATAATTGAAATGAACGATCATTCATAGGCACATGGACAACCGATGAAGTCAACAAAGCCATTGAAAAAGGGTATAGAATTACAAAAATATATGAAGTTTGGCATTTTGAAAACTCATCCGACGATCTATTCAAGGGATATATAAAAAAATTTATGAAACTCAAACTTGAATCAACGAAATATAATTTTAAAAATAACAATGACAAGATGAATTTCAGAAATAAAGTCAAAAAGAATTTAGATATTGATTTAGGTGAATTAAATGAAAATTCAGGTTTACGAGCCATTGCAAAAATGTGTTTAAACTCACTTTGGGGGAAATTTGGTCAACGAAATAACATGAATCAGTGCAAATACGTAACTGATATAAATGAATTTTACCAAGTAGTTCTAGATGACACAATAGATAATTTAAACATGAATTTCATAAATGAAGAAATGGTGCAAATGAGCTACACTTACAAAGATCAGTTTGTTGATAACAGCTATAATACGAATATATATGTAGCATGTTTTACGACTAGCAGTGCACGGTTAATGTTGTATGAAAAACTTGACTATTTGGATAAACAGGTATTATATTTTGATACAGATAGTATTGTGTATATTGAATCCCAGAAAGGTAAGACAATAGAAACAGGCGATATGCTAGGTGATTTAACAGATGAGTTAGGGGGTGAAGCTATAAATAATACATTCGTTTCTGGAGGTCCAAAGAATTACAGTTTCACATATGGAAACAATAAACAGAAATGTGTTATTAAAGGTTTCAGGTTAAACCATGAAAATTCCCAGATACTGAATCACGCAAATATGATTAAAATTGTAAAGAACGAAATCAAAGAACTCACATTAGTAAATGAAAATAAAATAACTAGACAGAATAAACAAATTGTAAACAAATATGAAGAAAAGGTATACACCTTTGGATATGACAAGCGCGCAATAAAATACATATCGGATAGCTGTATAGAAACATATCCTTATGGATATTAAAGACAAACTCATCTGTTTATCCTAGGTTATAATCTTAGGTTTTGATTTTCATTATGTCAACGAGGTTTGTTTTAAACGCACTAAGATGCAAGATTTTTAAAAAAGAGTATAAGAGATTCATGAAAAAACGCATAAAAATAAAAACATACACTATATATATAGATAAATGACCAACATGAAAATAAACATGGAAAATTTAAAGAAAATATGTTTCAAAGCAGATACATTCAAAAATATGTCTGATGACGCAATAAACACACTGAAGTATATCGTAACATTAAAAGAATTATCAAAACTCGGAGATTTGGTATATGAAAATCTAGACACTTTAGTATATTTAGAAAAAAAACTAAAACAAGATGGACATTGCAAGCCATTAACAAAATTATTAAATGAAGAAAATGAAACAAGTAAATACCTATGTAACATTTACAATGATTTAAACAGTGTATTATCCGACCTTGAAAAAGAAAAAATGAATTCAAAAATAACAAAAATCATAATCGTTTTAGAAGATAATTCACAACAGATATTCAGTACAAGAGATTTACCATGATAATAACAACAGCATAAAACTCGGCTTCGCTTGGTTTTCCAGATTGATATTTCAGTTATGATATCAAGGCTTGTTTAAACGCACTATTAATGATATAAGAAATTAATATATTGTGTTATTAATATATAACAATTGATGTTTTGGAATGATAATATTGTTAATGCCCGATACCAGAGATGGTTTACCAAAGAAGACAAAATGAAAGCTATAAGGCGCACAAAAGCCCGTTATATGCGAAATACACGATGGTTTTGTGAGCAATGTAAAAAAGAGTACAGTCTGGGTAGCAAGTGGACCCATATAAGACAATCCCATTCGAACGCAGTATAAAAAAAGTTTAAAAAAGAGTATAAGAAGTTTTTTTTTATTTTGAACCTAGGGTTGAGTTAGGCTTGGTTTTACAGGCTTGGTTTTACAGGCTTGGTTTTCTAGGGTTTGATTCCAATATTTGTTTCCAATATTTGAATCCAATATTTGAATCCAGATTTTTGTTCTGATATTTGTTCCAGTTTTTGTAATCCATTTTTTTGTACCATATTTTGGACCCAATAGTTGGACCCAATATTTGGACCCATTTTTATCACCATATTTGGACCCAGTACTGGAAAGTAGTATGTACTATATCTCTAAGGCAAATTTGCCTTAGAGTGTAGTACATTACTACTCGAGGATACGTAGGTTTAAGTCATTTATTAAACAAAGGAGGCCTCTTGGGTATTATAATAGTTTTTTTATTAGACAGGGATTAGTTGAACAAAAACTGAATAATCTGATAAAAATATACGATCAATAACTTCCAACAAAATTAAAGTTTTTTTTAGCTAGCAACGAACGCATGGAAAACAATAGTTGGTATAGAAGACAAAAAACACCAAAACGGAACGGGAAAGAAATAATTTTGATGTTATTAGTTGCAACCTCAGTGTCTTATCAACGCCACACAAAGACCATCAAATCCTTAAGAGGATCTCGCACAATGACCGTGACCAACACACTCGTCTAACTATAATTAAGTGAAAATATCGCGGCCAAACGAGTAACTGAACAGAGAACAAAGGAAAGTTACCAACAGGGTAGGGAAAGCCAGATTAAGGCGCTTGATAACGTCCAACATCGAAGTACTCGTTGGATCCTTGCGAAAAATGCTTTTTCAGGCCTTTTCAGGACAAACAACAGTGCTTTAAGACTGCACCACCTAAAAGATACATATAACCGGGCAATCTGTCTATAAAAAATCTGCACTTTGTTTTTTCATCCTGCTTATTGCATTTTTTATTTTTATTTTAGTAGATACCATGCAATTAAATCCTGCGATTTTCTTCTTCCCGAAGACTATGTTAACTTTGATGTTTTTGTAAACACTGATTGGTTCAAACGATTTCGGTTAAAATTCATTGTTCTGTAATGTGACTGGTCAGCTTTCTAAGTCAGTGTCCTTAGTTACTGTACCTGCACTGTAATAACAGTCTTTGTATTCTATATTCAATTCTTCAGAGAATGGATGCGTAACTTTGCGAGAAGGAGACCAGTCGTTTACTGAGAACGTCGAATACGTGCCTATGGCATGGTACGAAACGCCCGCGATTGTTTCCTCTGCACCAGGTAATACAACTTCTTTTGTGAAACAAATATCTGGCAATGAATTTTATGTACAAGACTTCTACCTTTATTTAAAAATGGTTTGAAGTTAAACATAAGAAGAAATGTCTTAAAAAGGAAGAATAGGCTGCAGGACAAGTAATTGCTATTACATAGGTACTTCAGTGGGCTTGCATTTGTTTAATTTATGCCAGGCTTGTCAGGTTTTGCTCATATCGAAAATACTCAGTTTGAAAGATCGATTCGACCCGGTCAACGGCGAGGCATTCTGACAAAAAGTTCAGTCAGTCAGTCAGTCGGTCGGACAGTCAGTCAGTCCGTCCGTCCGTCCGTCCGTCCGTCCGTCCGTCAGTCAGTCAGTCAGTCAGTCAGTTAGTCAGTCAATCAGTCGATTGATCAATCGATCAACCGATCGATCGATCGATCGATCGATCAATTAATTACGTTAATTGAAACCGAGAATAGTTTGTTGATGTACGGCCATGACCATAATGCATCATCCTCAAAACATAAAATATTTCATTGTTTTGGCTCTGAACGTATATTCATAAGTCAAATGGTTAACATAAGAGTCGAAATAGGTCAGCCTGGAAAGCCAATTGTATTAATACGTTTACTTTTTTTTATTTTTAGCATGTACTGGTGAAGAGGCTCTTGGCTTAGCAAATTTTGACGTCACTAACCAACAGATGACCGCGTCTTCATTCAGTAGAAACCATGAACCGGGTAGGGGCAGGCTCAACCTTGCAGCTGGCAGAGGAAAAAAAGGCGCCTGGTGTTCTAGAACTAATAACGAGATGCAGTATCTACAAGTTGATTTTTGGCGAAATGTTAAAATCACAAAGTTTGAGACCCAGGGTCGGCAAGACTACGGACAGTGGGTAACGAGCTATAAGCTTGCTTACGCAATGGATGGCGAGGTTGGCTTTCAGACATATCAAGAAAATGACGTGGACAAGGTACAGAAGAATGTGTTGTAACAAGAATTGATTAGTCTCTTTTGTACTTGGTACTTATAACCGCAAGCAAACAATCAATGTATAATTCAACTCGTAACTATTAATATATCAAGGAATATCGAGGATTTTTAAGAAAGCAAAATTCTGTCAAAGAATAGACTTCTATATCATTAAAGCAATATTATTGTACCCTCAAATCCCCCTCCTCATCAGAAACTATATTACAGCGATGCAACCCAAAACAATTCTTAGTTCCGAGTGTAACAACACTTTATAGATCCCTATGGTAACAAAAACAAAATGTTATGTGGGTCCTTCTTTGCTACAGATCTAGAGCAGTTGCTAGGAAATTGCTAAGGATGGTTTTTGGTGGGAAGCCATTTTAGAGTGTTTGGTAATGCCAAATGGTGAATGTTTTGGGAAAGAAGACTTGCCTTAAAAATATATGATTTAAAACTCCTGAAGGACTCTTCAATGGGACAAAGTTGTGCAGAAAGCCTATCCGTAGGAGGTTTGGTTTCCAAAAAAAAAAAATAGGTTGATCAGGTTACGTGGGTTGACCTGGGTTCGAGAGGCGTACTTAGCAAGCGTTCAGTTAATAACTTCGATCACTACAACAGACGAATCGATAAAAAGAACGGTATGGATGATGTCGACAGTTAAAGGCGAGATACTTTAGGTTTACTCTTGGCTTGGATCATTGCTTTAAGCCCTGGGCAAGAGGCTTTAAACTCTCTAGGACTCTCCTCCCTCAGGTGTATAAATTGTTTTTTTTTTTTTTTAAATAGTTGAGAGGGGACGGATAACGGTGTAATTGATTTTTTTCCCCACCTGGGGTTCAGAGGGGATTGAGGGTAGAGTGGAGAGACTCAGGGCCTGTTTACATGGACGAGAGTTGTCCCTGGTAAGAGGGTTACCCTCCATACCGAGCGACCCCGGGCGAGAGAGCTATTCATACGTTTCTTTATAAATAGCTGTGAACCGTTTACATGAGAAATTGCAAAGTTGGCTCGGGGGGGGGGGGGGGGTAGGGTGGCCCTAGGTGGAGGGTCACTCGCTTTGAAGGTAGAGTGACCGTGGGGAGCGAGCCAACTTTTTCTCCATATAAACAGTTTGGTTATTTTTGCCTCGGCTACGAGGGACAAGTTGACACATACAGAGCAAGCGCAAACGCTATAATCGGCCAAAACAAAATCGCAGATAAATTGAAATCGAAGTGGGCGGTACATTTGTCCAAGAAATGGTCCTGGTCGTTGTTTCAGCGTTCCTGATTTTAGAAAAGGCAGCCATAATAAATGTTTTAAACAACTCTGGCCAGTCTTTTGAACCGAGAGGGCCAAGGTTTGGCTTGGCCAACAGGGACAACTTTCTCATATAAACGCGCAGAAAAGATGGCTCGGGGGAGAGGATAACCATCCTGCAAGGGACAACTCTCCTCCATATAAATAGACCCTTACTTCTAGCAGTTTAATGCTAATGCATGTGATGAATACCCGAGTTAAACGCCTGGGTCTGTATAGCACTTAGTTTTGTAGATGGACCTTACGAAGCGAATGAGGAATTCTGTTTACAAGACCAGACTCTGTCATCACGAATAAGAGGTCGAAAATCAGAAGCAAATGGGAATTGTCGGGCCCGGATCCTTTTAAAACTGACAGCATGGCCTCTCACAGCTGTGTTAAACATTTTTTTATGTCAGGAGAAAAGCTATAGATATTTTGTTTTTTACATGTTACCTTACAGGTTTTTACTGGAAACAGTGATAGGAACACTGTGGTGACCCATGTCCTTCTACAACCAATTAGAGCTCGATCTGTGAAAATAATGCCGACGGCAAATGCATGGGAAGGCCGTATTTCTATGAGAGCAGAATTTTACGGATGTGTTCTTACAGGTGTGAAACCCTTTCTTGTCTGTCTATTTTTGTTTAAAGAGGCCTAATCACGGTTTTCGACGCCATTTTGACGAGATTTTGGCAAAGCAGGTAAAAATTACAGTGTTTGTATGGGAATCCGACGGCAAATATCTTCTACAAAAATTGAATTCTGGACAACGTATGAATTGTAAAGTTAAGATGCTTGGCAAAAGTTTTTATTCGCCGAGTTTGAAGGATGTAGCTGGGCTAGAAAGAGTTCAGTTACGTTTTTAATTGTTCCATACATTCGTCTATAATTTTTCCCGCGAACCGCGTCAATCATGCGTCAATCATGGGGCAGGGGTTTGGCAATTTTTCTGGGCAGTATTTTTTTCCGCCTTCGGGTTATGCAAAAACAAAATCCTTTTCTGATGAATTCAGCCACTACAGTATTAGCTTATATGTTCGTATTTATATACATTTTGCTGAAAAAATGCATCAGGATGCGGTTCTTAGTATTGTGCGTTTGCTCTTTGTCAAGTTTTAAAAGTGTTTATTTACACATTTGGGACATATTGTGTAAATGTTTGGATTACAAGGGATGTACTGTTAATTTCTTCTCTTCTCTTTTGAGAAAATAATGGTTTGTGTATAATGTGATATATTACATGAAGTACTGTCTTTTGTAATGCCGCAAAATCTGATAATCAGATTTTATCGAACAGAATTTAAAAAGCAGATGTTCTTTTTGACTAATAGTGGTGTTTATTTTAAGACGTCACGTAAGGTTTTGAAGTGACAATTACACAAGGTAGCAAGGTAAATTTGAATAGCAGGTTTTGCAGTCGGAGAATAACCTAATTGTCTCCAAACACATGGTGTGTGAACAAATGTAAACTGTTAGTTGATTGCAATTTGCTACAAGATTGTCTGAACGTCTGATTCGTTACAAGATTGTCTCATGGTCTCGTTTGGTCTTCTGCAAGTTTGGTCGTCTCTCTGCCATGGTCTCCATGAATGCGGTCTTTTTTTCATTCTTTAACCTCCAGTTGATCAACATTGCTCGTCGTGGGAGGTAATCCGAAACGGATAACCTCTTTTTGCTTTTTGACGGATTCAGTCTGGCTGGCTTGCTTAACGGCATTTTCTTGTGTTAAACTTGCGTTCATTTTTAGTTCACAGAGTCCAACAACCAAGCGATCTCAAATCATTTCATCTTTCATGGGCCATATTCACAGAATTCGGCTAGGCAATGCAGAGCAGTGATAAAATTCTCACGTTCATCTTGACGCGTCACAAGTTGATTAAATTTAGCTCGCTCGTAGATCATGCTCTTCTTTGCGACGAAATGACTGTCATACTTTCCCCTGACCACGTCGTACGTCTATACGTCGCCTGCCTCTGAGAATTCCAAACTCGCCATGATATTCTCGGCTTCGCCACCCATGGCGTATAGGAAAGTATTGCCTTGAAGCTCTTCTACTTTCCTATAAAGCTGATAAATCCTGAAACACTACCATAACGCTTAAATCTCTTTGGCCAGCGCGGCCATTCTTCAGGTTTACAGAAATTGAACGGTTTTGGTGCCTTAACTGGTAACAGAGGCTGATTTAGCTGCGACTTCTGCGGCTCGTACACCTTCTTTTGGCATCGTTGAGGAAAATAGGCGATGGAAGACTGTAATGTAGAATGCAGTGAAGAGGACCACATACACAAAGTAGGTTAGGCTACATTTTGACTTCTGACACCATGTGATGTTGGCGGAACGGTCCTTTCCGTGAACACATAAACTACACGCAGTGTTTACTGTTCAAGCCGATATTTAAATCAATTAGTTCAAAGGAACTCAAATAACATGTTATCTGAGTCAAAATACTTGAAGCTACTTGATAAGAACTTTCTAGAAGCGTGACTAGTCTAATATTGCATTTCACAACAAAGATGAGAGCTTTTGTAAATAGCTGAGATTGAAGTGAGGTTGTAGGCATTCTCGTTCCCAGACATTGATGGCCAATTTATCGTATAAGGCACCTGTGTGCTTTGATATTTTTTTTGATTGGCATTGCTAAAGTATGGGACGGGTTGCATTAGAGAATAAAACTGTTTTTGCTGGATGAACAATTTTACTCAAACTTATGTCTGCCGTAAAAAAAAAAAAAGCTGTTTTGGTGTGCTTGTGTCGCGCTTGCGCATATGTTAAACAATGTGTCAATTTAATTTATCACACAAACAAAAACATACAAAAAAATGGAACATGGAACAGGAAAAGACTTGTAATTTTTTGTGAATTTCTTGTGAAGTTTGTTTATCGTAGTTTATTAAAATTCCGGTGTTATCAGGGAATTATGTTATCAGTGTTATGCGAGGAATCTTCAGCTTTAACGATAGTTATCGGCAAGCTGTGTTTGCTTTCTTGCTGTTAAATCGGAGATTTCGGGTGAGGAGAGAGTGTTGAAAAATCAGTTATTGGATTCGATTAGAAAAAAAAAGCATAACCATAACATCCGAAAATCTAATGATCACAGTGAGCTTATTTGAAGATAATCCAATGTCCATTTTCCAAATATAAGTGAACAGAGTTCGAAATCAATGAAGCAGACAGCTCTTCATTCAAAGACCTTCAAAGCGATGTAAACAAGACGGCGTTTGACCTTAGTACTACTACCCACGCCGGGTATCGAATGTCGTTTATGAAATGTGACTCTTGAATGTAACGCAAATTTTGTTAAAGAGCAGCAACAACAACTGGATATCTAAAAATAAATATAAGATTGTTGTAAGATTAAATTAAAATTCCTGATATTCTGGCGAGTCAGTCAAATGGCAGGCTTCACAAGTTGTCAGCTATTCTGACTCGCCAAATTTTTCTTTGTCCCATGCTCGAGTCATGCTGAAAAATTTCTTCTTCATTATTTATTACCGAGCTCAAAATTTACCACCTATAGATTCCAGAAGCACTTAGAAACCTTCACTGGATCAAAAAACTCCAAAAAGTAAAGGATTCGGAGAAAACCCGGAGGTCACGACTGCTTGAAAAAAAAGTAAAGGATTCGGAGAAAACCCGGAGGTTACGTCTGTTTGAGTGCAAAAGGCAGGCAGTGGCATTGAGACTTTTCCCTTGAGGTCACAAGATGCAGGGGAAGATGCATAGCAATAGCAACATCGTACATTTATTAACGTTATCATAAATAAGTCGTATTTTAGTGTACTTTTGAGGAAAGAAAAAACAGGATTCGAGATAGCGATGGAAAAAAGTACGGGACGCGGGATTTTCATGGAAAGGAGCGGAAATGCGGAATCAGGAAACGACCCCCCCCCCCCCCCCTCACTCCTCAATTCTTAAAACCTTATTACGACTTATTCATGCTATAAATATATCCTTTTTATGCTCTTTGACTCTTTCATCTTGATATCCTACACGGTATCGCCTAGTATTGGCCCAGCTGGGTAAGCTGAGTGCTGTAGCCGCGAAGATATAAAGGTTACTACCAACTTAGTAATAATTTGGCTGCGCTATAGCTAGTAGGCACGCGGCTTGAAAATTCCCTCTTCATCAGTCATATTATGATCACTAAAACGAGTACGTAAGCATCAGAGAGATATAAAAAACGGCTTGTACATTTATCAGAGGAGCTTAGGAGTACATAATGTTACAGTGGTATTTCTTTTAGCCTGTATAAGTCTATATATCTTGCTACAAATGCAACAGCTTGCACTTTAATGCAATACAAAAACAGAAAAACTCCCCCCTCCCCCCCCCCCCCCCTAATAACTTTGAAACTCCCTACGTCTGTTGGCAGTTCTAACACTCCCGTGTTAAAATAAGTTTAATGCCGGATCAGGCTTAAAATCAAGACAAGATGCCGGATAGGAAAAATACTGGCAGAATAATAAATAAAATTGTTTTGGCGAGAAAGAGACACCTTCCTTTTTGTAGGCAAAAAAAATATAGGATGTCCTGAAATTAAACGCGAGATGCGGGATCTAACACATCAAAAATGGCAACTACAGTATCAACAATCCACAATGCTCTTTGCCCTATTTTATTCTCTTATATTTCTCCTCACTAGGAAACTATTATTTTAACGTTAATTGATGGAACAGAATATAAACACGTAATAACTGTTGAAATATGCGTAACACGAGACAGCCCAAAGGGGCTTTGATTGTAATATACTGTGGTTCTGCACCTTTAGATCGTTATCAAGTAATCGGCCGAAAAGTTCACATGGATTTTGTAAAAGAGTATCTCACTGCAAAGAAGAATGTCGACTTTGGGGATTCCCAAGAGCTTCCCAATAACATTGAGCTTGAAATCCTAGCAGATACTGTCTACGTTAAGGTACGTTGAAAACAGTCCAGCTCAGTGTAGTATGTCACTTATGAAATAAAAGAGAAATACGCAATAATAAAAAATAAAATTGTGCTTAATTATTAGTTTCTAAAATCAGTCGTGAAACCTTATCTTGTTTCAGAGGCGCTTGAATTCTCACTCCGACTGTAATTTTTCACCGTCTTAACAAAAATTCGTTTACTTTACTAAAATAACCGGCGATAAAAGACATGTAAAGCCCTTGTTAAAGATTTTTTATTATGTTGGAGTTAGAGTGGTCGTTATGAATTATACCTGTGATACAATGCAGAATTTGCATCATGCAATGGGGTCATTCTGTGTTTTCACGCCTCAACTTTTCTTTTGATCAATCGTAGCAGCCAAACCCGAACATAGTAGCCAATTGTGATTTTTTAAATAAGAATGATAAATCTAGATGGTTTTACTAATGTTATGAAATTAAAAAACTGACGATGTACAGTCGTGAAGTATCCTTTGTGAACAGAACAAGTCGATTAGACCTGAGAGCTCCAGATTTAGAACAAACTTATCCGCCGCTGCCTCGTCCCAGTGATAGAGATGACAGAGATGGAGATGATGGAAAGCATGGAGTACATGGACCAACAGGTATGATGGTGCCATGGAAACCAGCCGGAGGTAGTTCACACACAAAATAATAATTAAAACAAACAAAATAAATGGCCAAAATACGGGGAGGGTTAAACATGTACGTGGAAGAATTCTTTACGGAAGTCACCCTCTTTGAAGTGACAGTTTTAGGCCCTGTCCACACTGACCCTTGTAAATTTGAAAACGCATCTTTTTCTACCCGGAGAGGCCAACCGTCCGCACTAAAACGGCGTTTTCGGTCACCGAAAACAGTACTTTTCAAAAACGCTCTCCAAAGTGGGTAAATTTGAAAAAGCATGCTAGGTGGTGTAGTGTGAACGGTGAAAACGGACGAAACTGGGACTTTTTGAAAACGCTGACGTCAAATAGGGCAGTATTTTCATTTGGGACATGTGTGGTTGTTTTTTTTTTCCTTTAAGTGAAAATATTTGCTGACACAGTTGTTGGCAACATGACAATTGTAACAAATGGCGGAGATGGAAGAGAAGGACAAAACGGTGCCAATGGTAGACGAGGAGCAGCTAGTTTAAACGTGGTATGCTTTTTAATCAAAACTACCATTTACGTAATAAAAAAAATAACAAAATTCAATCCACCGTTTATGGAACGGCTACATTGGCCATGACGAAGACGATAGCGTTGTATTTGTCTGAGCACGAACCAGTGACTAACTATAAGTCAAGCTCGCACACCACACCGATTGGATAGACTACACTGGAAGCGCGTGCAAATAACATTGGCGCAATTACGAGCTAAAACTTAAAGTTAACAATTGTTCCAATGAACTTTTTGTCTGACAGATCGGTCGGAGTTTCGCTGATAGAAACCTTAAACTTGCTTTCTTTTCAGTAAAATAGCTCTTGCGATCGCTATCGTTGTAGCCATAACATTGACCAATACACTGACCAAAAAAAAAAAAAAAAAACAAAAAGCAAACGGTAATGTCCAAGGAAGACCGAAGCGAACGATCTATAAAATGGGGGTGATGTAATGTAATGTAATGTAATGTAATGTAATGCAATGCAATGCAATGCAATGCAATGTAATGCAATGCAATGCAATGCAATGCAATGTAATGTAATGTAATGTAATGTAATGTAATGTAATGTAATGTAATGTAATGTAATGTAATGTAATGTAATGTTATGTTTCTTTGATAGCGCATTTTCCAAAGCTCTATGTTGTAAAATGTCGTTAAACAGCTGCTATGACATACATGTATATATTGTTTAAGGAAATGAACTGAAGACCTCCGAAAGTTTGTCCATCCTATAGGCAAACTTATGTTCAATGAAAGTTCTTTGTGTGTTCGATTGATGAAAAATCTTCAGTTAAAAAAAAAAAAAAAACCTTTATGCTTCAGAATATTTTTTTAACAGAAGCCGGACAGGACACAGTCAGATTGCCGAGCGACGAAAAGGTTCGTCAATGGAAACACAGTATGCGCTGCTAGTGTTGCTGGGATACGAGGTGTAAAGGGTGGAACCGGTGGACCCGGCGGCTATGGCGGAAGATCGGGTAAATTAATGCAAACATGTCATTGGTAAATACCTCTGAGTTGTAGAGAACTGTTTACTGGGTTGGCTTCTTGGTCTTGAAATGATGAAACAGCTTTAAGACTTAACTTTGCTAGGCCTTAACATATCTTCTGGCAGAATTGCGATAATTATTGCAAGCTGACTGCAGATTACTTGATTCTTAAAAGGCCTTATACTCATATTCCCTTTGTCTCGTACAACTACCAAGCCTTGTTAAGGCTACACTCGTCTCAGACCTGTCACATTCATCCTGTTTTCGCGTAGAATGAATAATCTAAAAAAAAATATCGTTTTCTCTTGTAAATCAATGAGCTGTAGATCACGATGTCGTCTCTTCTTACTGCTAGTCTAGGTTGACTGATTATGCGTCGCAATATGTAACAGAATGGCGAACCGTAATTTTTCGATTTCCATCAGTGCAAGTGTCAGTAAGTGTCGAATTTGAAAGCGGTTAGGATGCCTTGTCGTTATGGTAGGCAGAGATATGGCTTCAATAAGCGCTCGAAAGCCGGGGGAATTTGAGATGATATGACTAATTTGATTGACTTCTCTTGATGGCTTCATCTGCCTTCATTTGAAAATGACAATACGAAAATTTCGCCAGATAAAAAAGAGGGGGGGGGGGGGGATGACTATTTTATAGTCATTTTCATGTGCAAGGCAAGCCAAATGATTGTTTTCACGAGTTGTGTGGGCACATTGTTCCGTCATGACAAGTAGTATCCGTAACGCCGGCGCTTTTAAAGATATGCTTGCCATTTATTCATTCAAAAACAGGAAATGGTGGTAACGCCGGACGTCAATCAATCAACGTCAGACGAGTGCGGGGAAAGGTGGATCTAAAAACATGTCGCGGAACGGGAGGTGCAGCAGCTAGTAACGGAGCAGGTGGAGCAGGTGAGGATTGGGATTGAACGCAATTTGCACAGATTATAAATCCCGATAAAAAAAGTAATCAGATAACTTAAGGTTACTATTGTTGGCGGCTACTAATTTTAGCGATTTTAGCGAGTTGGGCCAAAATCGCTAAATTAAGTACTCGCTAAAATTTGTCTCGGTCGAATTTAATACGTGTTAAATTAATACCCCCGCCCGCCAGAGGAATACAAAATTAAATATAATGGCCCTGTTCAACTATATGACAACGTCAGAAGGTAGAGCAACAATTAAGAATGGTTGGGAAAGAGTTGGGATCGCCGTCATTGTGGAGAATATCACTGATTTTCCTGACGAGGACCCGCTTTCAAACATTTGCAAATCACTTTAAATTTGTTCTTTCTGACAATGATAATCTTCGTTAAATTTTAAGTGACTTTGTCCTATAACTGAAAATTAATTTCCATCTTAGCTATATATACATTTTTAATTTTCGGAAAATCACTAAATTTAATAGTCGCTAAATCTTGCTAAAAAAAAATCGCTAAAATTAGTAACCTTAAGGTAATGGTAAACTGTCGTCCTTTAAAAAGGCTAGTCTTAGATCATACCAGTAAACGCAAGTTCTATTGTACGTCTATTCAGAACAAAAAGACATAAAGTTAAGCTTTTAAAGCACAAAATATAGGTAAAACACCCGTTGAAAAATTGGTTTCCATAGAGGTGTCATTTCATGTTAATGAAATAAATTTTAAAGCACTGAGTAGCTGATTAGTTGATTTATTTATTGATTGATTAACCCTATTCAGACCTCGGGGGGCTTTTGAGGCCCGCGCTGAATTTGAACGCTTATAATTTTTTTTTAGATTCAACCAAACAATGCCAAACTTGGCGACTTTTTCTAAAATTTATCTGGGAATAATTTGGTAGGATAGGTAGTTATGTCAGGAACTTGACATCACGATGGCAACGGCATTTTGACAGGCACGTTTTCCCGAATTTGTAATTTTCGTGTTTCTTTTAATAACAATTAACATTAATGCAATTATTTTCACCTTTTTACGGTTTTTAAGCACAGTTTTTGATTTTGAGTACTTTGCTGTAATTTTGGCGTTTTGGAAAAAATTGAAATCCAAGATGGCGGACCCAAGATGGCGGCTGTTTTGACATCATGATGTAATTATCATGTGATGTGACGTCATCATCTCACGTATACCAAAAGAAAGATGTTTGGACATACTATACATCCTATAAGTTTCATTGTGATTGCTTTAATATTATGTAAGGTTCCGAAGCTCCCCCGCCGGTCAGAGAAGGTCCAAAAAAGCCCGGTCTGAATAGGGTTAACTGATCGTTTCATTTTTTATTACTATTAGGAGGTCGGGGCGGACTCGGAGGTCGTGGCCTCAAATGTAAACTCCAAATAACTGCTTGCGTCTATTTTGGTGGTTGTGCTGGAATTTGTAATGGAAATGGTCATACAAGTCGAGCGCCTCGTGGTCCACCCGGAAACAGAGGAAGTAACGGCCGAGGTGAAGTATCGTAAAACAATCCGTTTTTGATACTTTTGCCAACATAACAAGCAATACCGCTCTCATTAGTTACTCCAGATTTATCAACGGGAAGATCTGCCGTGATAAGTTTTCTTTGTTCTATATGTAAATTTAAATTGATGGCAAATTTGCAATAATATAGGATAAAGAAAATGGATTGAGTATTTTTTTTTATTTGATATTTTTTTTTTTAATAGGAATGTCAAGTACATGTAGTAGTTAAAACAGTTTTACTTAAATCATTAATTATTATCATTAACTTTCACCAAAATAAATATTGCCTCCTTGTCCCTTTAAGCTGGTTTTAAGCCTGTGGGGGTGGAAATTCTTCCACGTAGATCCGGGACTCTCATTTATTACTCCAGTTTATTAACTACTCTTCGGCTTCTTGCATAGGAAGCGTTTCTTTACGGGAAGATCTACCGTGATAAGTTTTCTTTGTTCTATATGTAAATTTTAATTGATGATAAATTTGCAATAATATAGGATAAAGAAAATGGAATGAATATTAAAAAATGAAGTAAAAGAACAGCAGATTTGATGCAGAAAGCAGAATAAGCTATAAAGGGTGATGTTAATATTCTGTTTGAAAGTATATTCTACCGGCAAAGATCAGAATACGTGTTAGTTGTAAAAAAGTAGTAGAAGTTTAGCAGTAACAGTAGCAGTAGCAGTAGCAGTGGCACTGCCACTGGCAGTGGCAGTGGCAGTGGCAGTGGCAGTGGCAGTGGCAGTGGCAGTGGCAGTGGTAGTGGCAGTGGCAGTGGCAGTGGCAGTGACAGTGGCAGTGGTAGTCGTAGTCAATCAACCAGTTAGTTTCTAGCTGGCAACAAGCGCCCTCCTAGCTGGGACACTTATTATATATTATCTATAGATACTGCATGAGAGTAAAAAGAGTATTAAAATGTATTGAAATAAGTGGTAGTGGAGTAATAGTTTTGTAATGTATGGTACGACGTCATTATCCGCACGTTTGTTAAATGTCACTAAACTTAACATTGTTGGGTGCTCAAAAACTATAAAAGTTTGATGCACTGTTAATTCAAAAGATCTGTTTTAGCCCCAAAGTGCCGATTTAGCCCCAATAGGCCAAGGGCTAATTTGGCCCCTTTGAGGGCTATTTTGAAAATTTGGCGCAAAATGGCCCCTACGAAAACCAATTTAGCCTTCACTGAAAACCAATTCAGCTCTCAAGTCCATTATAGCCCTAGCCATCATAGCTGTTTTGGCCCTAACTATAAGAGTCACTTCTCTTATAAATCTGAGCTGCCCCAGTTAAAGGGTCAATTTGGCACTGGCCCGGTACTGATTTAGACCTTATCTTTTGGGTCGTTTTGTGCATTTTAATTATGGACAGAGAAAGTCGAATTTTCACATGCTAGGTATAGCTGTGGACATCACATTCTTTTAACTATACATTGTATAACAGTGAAAATTACGAAAAAAAGGCATTTTGTCTGTATCATGTTGTTGTGATATCCCGACACAATTATGCGTGATTTAAAATTTGAGAAACAAGCCCAGTTCCAGTCGACTTATAATGTATACAGATATCAGGGATGGACTCATGATTTTTGAATCGATCCCCCCTTTATTAAAATATGATTGTGTCAAGAAATGTTTTGTTTTCTCATGATTTTCTGTTGTTTAATAGATTCCGTTGTTACGATTATTTGTTTCGTTGCGCGCGTTGCGTGCCTTTTTGCGCTGGCCGAGAGGCTCTGGACGGAACATGCGCAATATACGTTCTTCCCGGCCTCCCCTTCGGTACTTTTGGCGCTTGATTCTGAAAAGCAACGGTTTCGAAGGTCGCTCATCATCACTGGAGTTAATTTTTATGCACGGAAAAGAACGTTTTACTCTCGTAAAGCACAGTTCTAAGAGCTAAGCAGCTGTATGGAGCCTTCTTGCATCGGATCTCAGATTTGTACGCCTGTTTCGACCGCTCTTGATGACCAAGGTAAGCTCGATTGTGTCCATGTGCTGCCTGAATCGAGCCTGAACCAAGTGATTCCTAATCCTAGCTAGATTGTCAACTGTGAAGGTAAGAATTCCTCAAGTTTTGAGATGCTAAATGATATATTAAATATGAAGACACATCTTCGTAAATGTACATGTTAGTCGTGAAAAAATGGTTCATTTTTTCTAGGCTGACATGAAATTTACATGTTTAACTAACTGATATTAAATGTACCAGGGTCACTAGGAAGAACAGTTTTACTGATTTTGTGCCCTGTGTACAAAATGTAAATAATAAACCCTAAAGACTTATTGAATATATAGCAGATATCGTATGATCTACATTGAATATGTCTGTTTTTGTTTGCTAATATAAAACATTGCATTGGCTGATACTACATGTATTATTATTTAGCAGACCTTTTTGTTTGGTGCAATGCTGCTTTATGGTGTGATTTAGGTTTATGCCAGGGTGGTGTTTAGCTTTATGCTAAGGTATCCTATCCTTTTAGGTATTTTTAAATCACACTGTTTAGTGCCATGTACCTTGACTATTATTATGACAATAATTTATATCCTGAGCCCTTTACTTTTGGTGCAGTGCTGCTTTACATGTTTGGTGTGATTAAGGTTTATGCCAGGTTGGTGTTTAGCTTTATGCTAAGGTGTCCTTCTGTAAAGCATTGATAAATCACACTGAACTGCACTACACTGCACAGTAGCTGCGTGTAAAGGCCTATAACACATGTATACCTATTTCACCAAGGTCCATAAATATACATGTACATGTATGTGCAGTGTAGTTTGATTTACTGAACATATTAAACTAAAAAGCATTATTAAATTTTACATTTGTGACATCTTGAGCATCAAAAGCCATTTAAAAAATTGTGTTAAATAAGGTTTACATGTATACAAACAAAATTAAACCGCTTTAGACAAGAAACCTTGATTTGCCATAATTATTACTGTCTTAATTAAATTTCTCCATTATTTTGTATATTGAAATGTCTTGGAAATTGAGTGTGAAACGATATAATTGCTCATACCATTATGTTATTTTCAGATCGGAAATTATATTGTTGGGATGTCCAAAGGTAAGTAAAATCCCAGATTTTATCATTTACATTGTATTTTAAAACTACCTGTAACAATTTCTGCCTGGTTCCTTTTATTATATACATGTATATCTTTTTTGAGTTTAATTCTGCACAAAATATTAATTGTCACATAGTTTAATATAGTTAAAAGTTAAATTGCTCATAATTAATAATCATTAGGTAATTGGGATTCACAATTACTGAGCACTGTAGATTCTCAATAACAGCTTTTTGTCAACAATTATTTTAAGCCTTTTTTTGTTTGGAATGGTGATTGTTGTTTTATAGTATCCTACCTTGTTAGGCATTGATACATGTAAATCACATTGTTGACAATATGTCTCCGTGCACTAGCTTGCCTAATTAATGCCAAGTTCTCCAAAATCTTAGTCAGCATTTACTGTAGATGCAGTGTCCCAATTCCTTCACACATTGTCATAACAGAGACCAAACTTTTGTCCAAAAGGCGTCCATTATAGTGGAAGTTGACAACTTAAAGCCACTGTTTAGCTTACAATGGCCGCGGGCGCACTTGGCGAGTTAACCGGGTTACTTCCAATTAATCAATTAAAGTTAACTGGGTTATCAAAACTGTCTGATGCGGCCGCATATTTGAAGAGTTAACCGACCCTTAACCAAGTTAGTGGTTCCCATGGAAATTAATTAAAGAACAATGGATTTTTATAACCAGTTAGGTTAATTCTAAACTACCTTTCTGGGTAGTTTTAACCAGGTTAGCGGTTTCTTATCAGATTCAACTGTTGTTTTAATCGTCAACCAATCACCACTGTGTGAGATGAGATTTCGTTTTCTGTCACACGCAAACATGGCATCTGGACACAATTCATGGCTTAATTCTATCATTTCCCTCACTACTAGAGAACTCGAGAACCGTGGCAACAATGATTTGGCTCAGTCAGGCTATCGTGGCATCCTCAGCAAGCTTGGCCTGCAGCTTCGCTATAACAGGCAAGTTTGCATGGTTCATTCATGCCTTGAAACACCACATTCCCCTCACTCATCAGAGGGTGGCGAAAGTTCAACCTGTTCAACATTTACTTCTGAACACCCTGGAGAAATTATTGTAGAGGAAGAAATTGAAATAAATCTCAAAAGCAGAAAAATAATTGGGCATATGATAACTAACATGATTAAGATAGCCAGCCATTTCATTTATTTACAAGTAGCTAAATCATGACAACACTTCAGTCTTGTCTGATCTTAACGCGGCCTCTAAAAAAGTTTAACCGAGTTAGTTATCGTAACCATACTTTAACCGAGTTAAGTTTTGTGGAAATTTTTAACCGGGTTTCTAAAAAATTACCCCGTCAACTCTCTAAGTGCGGCCGCAGCCAATAATTTCAAAATAAGCTCATTTTGTAGATGTACATGTACAGTGTACAGGTTTTTATTTTTTGGTATGTGTACACGAAGTGTCCACTCTGTTTTGCTTGCGGTTATTTTTATTTGCTGGTTGGGGCAGTACTTTATATATAAATTTGCTACATTATATAGTTTAAAAATACTTGAATATCATAACAACAAGGACTTTTACATGTACAGTTTGACTTTATCTTGTTTAGTAAGTTTAACGTGTTACTACATGTACTTTAGCAGTTTACATTTAGTTTAATTTGGTCAGCTGTATGTAGTAAGGGGACTTATCTCTTGTTTTTTTTTTTCTGCAGAGAGCTGCTTCAGTTGATGATGACCTTGCCATTTTTGTTCAACCACAAATTGTTGCCATTGGAAGTTTTGACTTCGACAAATTCTTTGCTGTGTGCAAAGGAGTGGTGTACTACAGTATTCTATACCAGAGCATTGTGTGTGATTAGAGCTTAAGCATATAAAAACAATATTGCATTTTTACAAAGAAACATATAGCATGCTGGCAGTAAGTAATGCCTTTCGCCAACTGTAATATCATATAATAAAAAGCACAAAGCTGCGATGATTGTGTGCAAGTAAAATACCACAATGACTCCTAAAAATCATGTTACAATAACATTCACATGTTAAGGGCTGTGCATGAGTGTACATGAGTGGTCACTGCAATTTATTAGACAGAAAAATAAAAAAATTAGGACTCATTTGGTCACAAAAAGTGTGCTATTTTTGTCCCTAGCCATCAGTTGGAATTGGCTACTGTAAGGGTTATTATGAGGACTGTAGTGGTCATTATGACAGCCATATAGCAAGCAGATAACCATCGACTCTGATAGCAAGTGCTGGTGCTGATTTAGTTCTGACGGGTAGATGTGTTTAAGCTAAGCATGAGCCAAAACTACTACAAAATGAGTGTCATTTTTACTGCCTTAGGAGGGTTAGAAACGGCTCCTATGAGGGCTATTTAAGAAAAGCAGTATCGTTTCGGGCCCTTAGTAAGGGCCAATTCAGATCTTTTAAAATCCAAAATAGCACCACAGTTTTCCAAAATGGCTCTTCTTTTGGGTCATTTGAACTCCCCAAAAAGGGCCACTTCAGCCCTTTGTAATGGGGCCAAAAAAGCTCTGTTACAAAAGGGCTAAAAGAGCCCTAAAAAAGGTACCGTATTTTACTCACCGTTTCGGCCCCATTTTTGGGGCCAAAACAGATCTTTTGAATTAACAGTGTGAATATAGCGTGGATACCTCTTCCAAGCTCAAGAGGAATTAAAAGCTAAATGTAATAAATTTAACATTTTTGTTTCACAAATAATTTACACTTTACATTTTTCCTTACTCTGTATTAGCTTTGCTAAGCTCTGGTTCAAACGGTTTAGTGGACAGCTCTTATCTTCAAAAGTCAGATCTTAGTCGCAGCGAGAAGGACAGCTATCCATTGGCTTTAATAAAGTTGATGACAAGATATGCTGAAGATCTCGTCTGGACAAACAATATCACAAAGGCAGAAGCAGTGTTCAATTTCACACTGACATTGACGGAGGGAAGATCTGATGCATCTGGATTCAGAAATGGTACGTTTATAATTAGGACTTCTGTTGACTCACATATAAGAGTGTAAATGGTATTTAGAACGAGCTTATTTTGAAGAATGATTTCAAGGGGACGTTATTAAGACGACGCTCTGTCTCCCCAATTTGACTTTGAAACGGCTTGATTTATAATGTATTCTTCAGACCCATTTACTGCTCCAGAAGACGCTTTAAATCTTCATCACGATACATTAGATCATATTTCCCAAACAAAAGGAAAGAAAAAACAATAGTGGAAAATGTGAAATTAAAAAACAAGGACATGATGGATTAAGCCTGAGGGTTAAATACATAGACCCGAGGTTAATCGAAATAACTTATAGGTTTTTTGTGTTTATCTTAGTTTCCATACGGCGGTTAGCCTTTCTCAACACAGAAGGGTTTGACAGATTTGGAAGGAATGAATTGTTTGCCCCTCTGGTTAGATGGGAAACTTTCAAGGCACGAGTTGAAACCATTAAAACTCACGCTACAGCGTACGAGAGCGCTTACAATGGGATACAAGCATCAGTTCAGCAGCGGGAAGATATACGTCAGATAATAGAAGCGCTTCCACAAGCAGCGAAGATTCAAGTCGACAGCGAGAAAACGAGACTCGTGGAAGCCCGGCGAATAGCAATAAGCGAAAAAGGGGTTTATGTTGCAGTAAGTTGAGACTTATCTTAGGGCCACCGAGAACGACAGATAGCTTTAGATTGATCGTTAATCCTCTCTAGCCTAACGGTGGATTTCCACTGACGCGTAATTTTTTACGTGCGTTTACCTGCGTGAAAAAATTTAGAGACAATGTATGAACGACTTGCGTAAACGTGTACGCAAGTCGTTTATACATTTTCTATAAAGTTTTCACGCACGTAAACGCACGTAAAAATTTACGTGTCAGTGGAAATCCATCTTAAAGGGGGAAGATGGCGGGGCTTTAGTGCCTGCGTTAATATCAAACATGTTCATATCAAACACATATACATGTACGGGTTACAACGTAAGCCCATTCGCATCTGACTCTTGCAGGAAATATCTCTTTCACTAGGGAAAGCTGGCAAAATTGTGACCTATTACCTATTACGCTTGATAAAGCTTGAAGAAATTCGAAGGTTGTTAGTGTAAACCCTCCCCTGAGGCTAAACTTTTCAATCCTCCTTTACATTGTGTTTACATAAGTATGGCAACACATTTTCGCAAACGCAAGGGCAAATTTGTCTGACTAATTAACAATTAGACGGCAAGCTCGAGGTTTCTATCGGCTGATAGTTGTCGAGGGGCGAAGCTCCGAGTCAACAATCAAAAGCCGGTAGAAACTGAGCGCGCGCACCAAGAGCCGTCTAACGATCGATAGAAGACACATGTATAGCCAATCAGATCGCGCGTTTTGCCAATAGACGGCAGCTGGGTTATGCTAATGACAATTACTAGAAACTCAACCGTGTTCTAATGGAAGTTTGTGAATGTGGTTGGTTTTCCCATTGTTTTCTATTCGCTGATGAATGATAGAACTTGATCCCCCCCCCCCCCCCCCCCCGCTTCTCTTTAAAAGTACATTTTTTTTCTTGAGTTTTGGTTAAAAGTACATAACACTGTAGGTTTTGTACTACAATTCTTTGAAGTTCGTTTTCTATTTTGCGATAGTCAACTCGACTGCGCCTCGTTGAATATTTGCTCCGATAGAAAACTCGGCCTCGTTATCTAATTGTCCAGAAATGATTACAAAAAAATCCTTATATTATAATTTAGCCCGCTTACTAACAGCAAACACCGATAATATTTTTTAAAAGCTACCTTTACCTTGCAAACACCTTATCTACAACAAACAAAAGTTGATATCATGTTACCAACTATAAAGTATAAAGGACCGATAACTTTTAAGACCATACCATCCAGTTTTACTACTGCAGTAAAGACCAACTATAATAGCAACAAGAACAAAACGCTTCATTAGACCAAAAACAACCCTCTGACCGTAATTTGATGCACTTCTTTGTCATATGAGTTGTTATTTTACTCACTTTTTTATTTTTTTATGACAATTTTTGCTATTACTAGAGTATAAGAGAATTAGAGGCAAGCATGAATAGCTCCCTGCAACAAGCACTTGTCCTGATACCAGCTGCATACGAAGCATCAAAATTCAACAGACAGGACCTTTTTGCTATACTAGAAGGCGCTGCTGGAATCTCGAGTGGCATTCTTGGAATGGATCCGTTTGCTGCTCTAGGTGCTGCTATAGGAGTGGTTGGCCGATTTGCTTCAATGTGTAGTTTGGGCAGTCTTAATGAAATCCTTAACAAAACCATGAGATGGTTGACATTTGGTCAACAATACGCCGCCTTGGAAGATTCTAGTGATCTGGATTTTGACCAGTTAGATGTTGGAGCTGTGCCAGAAGTGTTACAGGTAATAGGATCGTCTTAGTAATACACTTGAGTCATTCGTTGAAAAAAGGTGTTAATGCGTGTCACTGCCTTGGGTTTTTTGTTTTCAATTTGAAGTAAAAATGAGACGTTGTGCGTGTTATATGCAGTTGACCTCTTTTGCGATGGCCTTGTGGTCATTCCCAGCGTTCGGATCTTTTACAGACATCTAAGCCTCTAGAAAAAGCCGCTGATTTTCAAGTCAAGCGTCTTATTGTGACCCCTTTGTTAAGATGTTAGTGTCATAATTTGTTCAATCTTCGAACCGAGACCAAATATAGTTTATCTCTTTCGTTCAACGTTTATATTTTGTTAAAGCCTTTCTCACTGTCTAAGTATATTGTATTTTGTGATGTTCGCGGTACTTCGTGAATGATTTCGCCCAAGCACAAGGCCCGAGAATTTCGTCCATTTCAAAACGTATGTTTAATTGTTATGGAAAACAAGCGTAGTTGAGTGATTTAAACACTGGAGTCTTTTAGATGAATAATCTCCTCCCCATTGTGTCCTCCACTTATTGAAATGTTGTAAATATATATTTCAAAGGACTTTTATTCGCCTACGATTTCCATGCTATCAACACTTCCTCAAGTGCATTTCACCGTTTGCCGCCTTCTGTCTCCCCTTTTAAGCTTACCCTCCAGATTTTTCAAACCCATTCATGTCATCCCTTACATCAGGTGGCTCATCAAAGATGATTCCTACTGAGCCAATTTCAATGCGTGACCCTGAAAGTCTTTCCAAAGGAAAGCTAACACACAACATAATATGAGCTAGCGGCCCAGGCCGGTCTGATAAGGTGCACACTATTGTTATGACTACTTACCTCCTTGAGAAGCGTCTGCAGAGATTAATGGTACTTGTATTCAGCAAGACTTGAAAATTCTAAATACAGTTACCAAGATTCCTTGCAAGTGAGTTTCATAAAATAAATTTAACATGATTAATGTCATACTTGGGTCTGTCCATTTCATGAGTTCGAGTTGAAGTTTCGAGTTAAAATATCGAGTTTGAGTTAACAGATCGAGTTACTTCTTTTGGTCAGCGGTAATGCAAAGCAAACATGTGCTTTCGTCTGCAATCCAAGATGGCGGAAAGCCCGCCCGTGGAAAGTTCATCTTTAATTGTAAGTAAATTAACATAACAATACCTTGTCGCTTGTTATTTATTTTCTGATATTTAGTCTCGAGAATGGTTGAACTTCTAACACGGCTAATATTCATGTGCGGTGTTTCATTTAGGTCAGCGATATTGGCGAAGAAGAAGCATGTGAAAATCGCGTTACGAAGGAGAACAAAATACTTCAGACGAAAAAAGAAATAAACAAGCACCAAAAAGTTCACGGTAGCAGTTTCTGTTTCATATGTTCACATTTCAAATAGGTCAGTGAATATTTCTAACTAAATACAATGATTCCTTTAATAAGAGTGGTGCCTTATTTTTTTCCGAGTCCAAACGTTTTCAAAGCAGTAGAAAAGGGGTAGGGAATAAACTTTGCCCTGCTTGGGGCTCGTTCGAACGTTCACATGGGTAGGTGACCCGTACCCAGAGCCAGGACAAGATCCAAAACGAAAGGTCACCCACATGTGACGCCTACTCCGAGATACAAACCCGGACCACGGATGCTCTCTAAGCTTCTATTCCCCTGCTCCCGAAAAGCTCCTTATTGTAACTAATAGCCTGCTAGTAGTTTCTAAATGATAACACAGTTGGATTTTTCATTGACTCAAACTCGAAGTTTTCGTTCTAACTCGAAATTTACAACTCGAACTCGAAATTTCTAACTCGAACTCATAAATTTAATACACTCGTCATACTTGCTCCAAAGGCTAACCTAGAATTTAACAAGGAAGGACTTGCAGCAGACTTGGTTTGCATGCTTGAAGAGAGGTTACTGCCCCGAGACAGGGCAAAGTTACAGGAACAGATTGAGCGGTTCTTCATTGCTGGTGGAGCAAGAATTGATCTCATTGCAAAGGTCATCGACTTGGACAATGACATAGGTGGACACAACTTCGATATCGCTAATTTGCAAGAAACATCAGATACATTGCAAAGCCTTAGCCAAACCGCTGGTAAGAATTACTGTCATTTAATAGCTCTAGAATTGAGAAACTCTCAAAGATCTACTCCTCTACAAGCACCCTCACCATTTAAATTACATTTTGCTTGACAAAGAAAATCTTTGTAAAAAAATATAATAGCAAATTATCATTCAGAACTAAGACATGATTCTGAAAACGCCTAGAATAACTAATTGTTGTAGCAACTAAATCCCAAAAAACGTCAGACACGTTTAAAGAGACGGAAGTACTATACTAGGATCCAAATGGTATCAGAATGTGATTTTGTGGCAACCCGAATTAAAACAAATTGAATTTACAGATATGTATAAATACATGTAATATTAAGCTTTAGAAGAACAAGACTTCACAGTGAATAGATAGCCTGCAAATGGAAGTTGTTTTTCCAATGTTTGCGAATGCAACAAGATATAAAATAACTCTCCGTGGGCGTTTGTATTACATGTACTATACAGTACTTTCTTTACTCACTAAATGTACCTGAAAACTTTTTTAGAGAACTTATCTTGTAAAAATATGAGATAAATACATCCAAATCCAGGTCATAACTATATTTACCGGTTTGAAACGAATGCCTGCATGTTAACCCTATTCAGACCGGTGGGGAGGGGGGGGGAGGCTTTTGAGGCCCGCGCAGACTTTGAACTTTTATAACTTTTTTAAGATTTAACCAAACGCTGCCAAACTGTCTGAGTTTTCCTAAAATTTATCTGGCAACAATTTGGTAGGGTTGGATGATGTGTCAGGAACTTGACATTACCATGGCAACGGCATTTTGACAGGCATGTTTTTCCAAATTTGTAAGTTTGCGTGTTTCTGTTAATAAAAATCAACTTAAATGGAATTATTTTTACATTTTTACGGGTTTAAAGTACACTTTTATTTATTTTGAGTACTTTGCAGTGATTTTGGGTGGTTTTCAGGCATTTTGGAAAAATTTTGAAATCCAAGATGGCGGATCCAAGATTGCGGCTGTTTTGATATCATGATGTAATTGTCACGTGATGTGACGTCACCATCCCACGTGACGTATACCAAAAGAAAGAGTTTCGGACATACAATACATCCTATAAGATTCATTGTGATTGCTTAAATATTCTGGAAGTTACATAGGGGGTCTTCCGAAGCCCCCCCCCCCCCCCGGTCTGAGAAGGTCCAAAAAAGCCCGGTCTGAATAGGGTTAACAAAGGAGTATATATGATCATAAAATGAGACTTGGTATTTAGGGGAAGATCCAAAAACTGGCAGAATCTCGTTCAGAAGTGTAACTAAGCGTATTTTAACTATTGTGCTTACCTTACCTATTTTAACTGATTTTATCCATTGCGCTCACCTATTGAACGCTACCCTCGAAACATTTCCATAATGTTTTAGGATCACCTATTGCTGAAAGCATACAGCAGACGTTCCTTGACGATCTTCTGACTTCTTACGGACAAATGGAAACCAGTTTTGCCAAGAATCTCTACCTGTTATACAAAGGATTTGAATTCCGTACGCTGTGGAATGTTATTGAGAGCTTAGCCCAATTTGAACGAACTGCAAGTGAAGCCGCGCCGGGCACTGGGAGTCTACAGGGAGTGCTCCAGCTGACCAATGCTCTGCAATCAGTCAACAATCTTCAAAATGATGCGCAGCAATGCTTCACGCACTTTCCGTTCACCAGTGGTACACACAGGTTTTCTTTTGACAGTGTCCAAGACGCGACGGTAAGTAAAGGTATAATCCATTGCGCTCATTAGCCGTATGCAGGACGCGTGTCATATATGAGCTTAGTAAATGGCCAAGCGCAATACTAATCTCTTGTAGCTCAGTTGGTTAGAGCGCCCAACCAATATCTGGGAGGCCATGGGTTCGATTTCGTCGGGTTCCAGATTTTTTTCTTTGTCCCACGCTCATTACACTGTAAACATTTCATGTTTATCATTTATCACCGAGCTTAAAATTTACCATCTTCTGTTTTTATCACACACTTAACGCTTTCGACATTGCTGACCTTAGCAGTATGCAGGACCCTTGTCACACATGAACGTAATAAATGCCCCAGCTTACCACGAATCTCCCGTAGCTCAGTTGCTTTGAGCGCCTAACCGATATCTGGGAAGCCACGGGTTCGATTCCCGTCGGGTTCCAGATTTTTTTCTTTGTCCCACGCTCATAACATTGTGAACATTTTATCTTTATCATTTATCACCGAGCTTAAAATTTACCATTTTCATTTTTTATCACACACTTAACGCTTTCGACATTGCTGATCCTAGCAGTATGCAGGACGCGTGTCACATATCAACCTAGTAAAATGGCCCATCTCACCACGAGTTTCTCGTAGCTCAGTTGGTTACAGCGCCCAACCGGTATCTGGGAGGCCATGGGTTTGATTCCCGTCGGGAACTTTGTAACTACTCAGCTCGTTTAGTTTATTTCTATTCTGGATAGTTTTTTTGCCTGTTCTAGTTAATTTATTTTATGCTATAATTATTTCTATTTATTTTGGCAAAATAAAATGGTTGTTGTTGTTGTTGTTGTTGTTGGGAAATAAGATTTTGTCTTTGTCCGATCGTCGTGAGATATTAAACACTTAATCTTTATTAAAAAGACCTATGAACCGTTGTAGTTGTAGTCACGCCTTAAACCGATAGAGAAGAGAAAAAAAAATGGATTTCCTGGACTTGCTCATGCAAGTACACATTTTCTGCCTGATCCTCATTCCTTCCCTATTTTTAGACTTTGTAGCGTTACAAGTTCTCGTCGATTGCATCTGAAAATTTTAATTGTGGAGTTGACCTGTGCTGTCAGCGTCAACTCGTGAACGTGTTGAGACTAAATCAATAATCAACTTGATCAAGAATATAAATACATTTTTTTTTTGAATTTCTAAACATGTGATATGTTGGGGGAACTGAGTCGCAAAGTTTGTAAATCAATCACCTAAAATATCTTCATTTATAAGCTTTCTTTTTACGTTGGTAAACCTACAAAAAGTGCGGTCTGTTGCTTAAGAAATGCTATATATGCGATTTGCTCAAGCTTGCTTTTATTCTTCGTTGTTATTTTAGTTTTTCAACCAGTTACACCAAGGGGACGCGAGTTTCGTTTTGAGATTGTCCCAGTACAGCTGCAGCACGTGTTACAACATTCGTCTTTTACAGGTGAGAAACTGTTTAAGGTATCACGGAAGGAAAATTGGCGTTTACGTTCTAAGTGAAATTGTATGCAAAGCATCAATGGTAACTCCAATTAAGTATATATTTTCTGAAAGCCTATTAAATTAAGTTTGTAATGTTGGATTTGGTTTTGATAATATAGACCATAATAAGCAACATCAGCATTTTGTTTGCAATTAAGATGTTGTGCAACATTAAGGTTTATTCGAGAACACATTTACGTGAGCGCCTAAACTTTTATGCGGAATTTGAATTACATCTATTAGTCTAAAAAACGGTGTCTCAGATTTTTTCTTTTCTTTTTTATATTTTTTTAAACTTGAAGAAGCCCTAAAAACGCCATATTAAAGTTTAAAAATTCGTAAAAAATAATGGAGCAACATAGTCACTGTATTTATTACGATGATATCCGACCCTGAGATCGGCAATTCTGAAATAGTGACAATGGCGAAAATAACGTTGCACCAACATTGAATTACAGCAAGCAGTAAAACCTTGTTTTTATTCTGTTGTGCATGCAACGCGAATAAAGAACCATTTGCAAGTTTACTTTGGCCAGAAGGGAACGAAAAAAACCCGGCTGCGACAAAGAATTTTTTTTATCATGACCACTGAACCAGGCCTTTATAATTGCCCTCAATTCTTGTATTGTAGATGTATATTGAGCTCTATGGAAATGCAACTCAAAATCAAACCGACGGCTTTCCGGCTACTGTTTATTTAAAACTGCTGCGTAGGAGTGGTGCCTTCTTTAGAAACGGAACTGGAGGAACGAGGGAATTCCGTCAGCCTTTGGGACAACCGCGAACACTGGAATTCAACCGTTTCGTAATCACTAACGACACTGAATGCACCCGACAGAAACAGATGGGCAACAGTAAGTAGCTACACAGTCTTAACCCCCCTCCAGGGTAATTTATGATTTTGTGTGATTATGTGTATCTTGTAGAGAAAGGTCTTTCTACCTAACGCAAACTAATCGCGCTGTGCATTAATAGAACAAAACCTTTGGGGCTCCATCAAACTCCCCCCTCGCCTCCCGTACCACAGTGGAGGTATGAATTTGTTTAACCAAATGCAAGGCTGCTCGGACCACTAAAAAAAAAGGCTAAATAAATTTTATTGCCCAATATTTCGGCTAGACAAAACTAACCTTCTTCAGGGGCTAAAACGTCCGGGAGTAATTCGTATCAACGTTCTTTTTCTCCAGATGTACATGTAGGACTCTAAAAAGGTTATTCATCTGTATACAGCACAACCACTATCACTACCACACAAAACAGTATATATAATGTCATATAAATTAATGAATGAATGATGAATGAATGAAAGTTACTTACTGCATCTAGCTTAATTCTCGCATAAGGCTGTTCAGTTCTCTTTGAATCAGAGGCTGCGCTCCTTTCAATCCCCTTTAAAAAAGCGATGCAACTCAGTGTATTTTTTTTCCCAATTTGACAGGCGATTCACTTTTCTGCTTGGAGGAAAATGACATTCGCTTGACGTCGATGTGCTGTCACTACCTCAGCGGAACGGATTGTACTGAATTAAGTGGAAGTCAAGAAGAATGCTCAAGTCCCTTTGGAACGTACGATATCTCTATGCCAATCGACAATACTATTGCTTGTAACGACACTAACCCGCCAATAACACATGAGAACTGCCAGCAATTTAATGTAAGTATTTGAGTTACACGACTTATGTTTAGATACAGCGACTTACTATATTTGTTTAATTATGATCTTTTAATATACTTGGGAGGTTTTAACTCAACTGAACATCACTTCTGATCCCGTTTATTACTGGATCTTGCCGGGATCAACAGGTTTTTGGAGCTGATTTTGATAAGCAACTGGAAAAAGGGGAATGGTAGTTGAGAAGCTATCTCAGGCACTATGTTCGATAAATGGCTAAAATGAAAAAGATAAAATCTTTTGATGTTGCCTTACCTACCCTAACAGATACAGAGAAAAAACGGATATATTAAATTGATCAGGTAAATATTTCATTTATTGACCATTCAGTTGGTTCGATTTTTTGATTGAATTGTCGGTCGTTTGATCGACCGGTGGAAGACAGACTAACAGACAGAAAGAGAGACAGACAAACAGACAGGCAGGCAGACAGACAGACAGACAGACAGACAGACAGACAGACAGACACACTGACGGACTGACTGACTGACTGACGGACTGATTGACCGACTGAGCAGACTATACCCGGCTGACTGACTGAGCGACTCAAGCTGATTGATTGATTTGTTATTTTATTGATCGATTGATTCATTGATTGATTGATCGATCGATCGATTGGCTGGGTTAGCGATTCATTCATCTATTGAAAACAATAATATTCAAACATACTCTAAAAAATGAGAAGGCTTAAAACTGTTCATAACTTTTTTTTATTTATTTGAATTGCTTTGCTATTTTTTCAATTGATAGGTGTTGTAAGAGTACAGCTGAAAGTAATTGAATAGAATATGATAGGTCTGAAGGATTAAATTGACCAGTAACTCGCAGAACTATTTTTTTTTTTTTCATTTGTAACATCACATTTCCTCCTTTTTTCTATGTAGCGGACCATCTATACCAATATGAATGTATGGATTCATTTTCTGTTCTGGGCCGGCAACTATCCAACCGGGCCAGACGATACAGAATGTGGCACAAGTTTCTCAACTCCAAATTCAAAGTCTAAAGTTCCATTGACCAAGCTTCCATTCACCATAGTTTCCGAGGCTTAAACAGCGTGAAGAAGCAAGAAGGAAATACGGAAAAATCAAGTGATTTAAGAAAATAAAAAGTAACAAAAAGTAGATATGACCAGTTATAGGCAAAGTAAAAATTGTAACCGTTCATCAGTACTTTTTTGCAACCATTATATTTTCACCAATTTGCTAGTGAGAGCTTGTATGTGTAAAAAGAGGAAATAGAGGAGAGATAGTGGAAACTGGCTGGGATGATAAGTCAAAGGTATTGCATGCAAGTATAGATATAAAAGGTTGTAACATTTTCAACACATGTGATCCATGCGATTGGGTAGGAAAGTAATGACGGAATTATACTGATGGTAAAATTATTAAGTGACACAAAGATGATAAATGAATAAATCAGCTTAACTAATGCTCAGTTATCATGTTTTTTTTCGTCGTTGGACTGCAGAAGTCTAGGCAAGATCGGCACGCCATAGCTATAAACACACCCACTCGACACACTCGCTTCAACGTCAATTCATCTTAAATAATTTTCAATGTTTAGAGTCGAGGCCACCTCAGCCCTGACTGCTTTTCACGAGAATTCTTTATTTAAGTCGAATTGGTGTTTGTTGAAAATGATGATTTTTCAGGAGGGGAAAAAACCGGAGAACCTGGAGAAAAAACTTTGGGGAAAGGCAAAAACCAACAAAAAAGTCAACCCGCATATGGCGCCTGGCCGGAATCGAGCCTGGGACTCATGAGTATATATTATTGGGAGGCGAGCCCTCTCACCACTTCGCCACCTTACTCCCTTCTTCCACGTGTTACTGCAGTCTCCGATCTTTACTTTACCGGGACTACTCGAGGGGGGTCGACCTACAATCGACAGTGTAAACCAATAAACGTGAAAGGAACTTTAAACCTGTTTGAAAGAAGGGTCTAGCGATCCTTACATATCGTCTTCATACTCTAGCGAAAAAAGAAATTGAGCGAATAAAACCTTCCGCCTGCGAAATAAAGGACAGAGAGTTGGTGGCCAACTAGCCCTAGTGTAACGTTAAAACACTACCAGTACAATTTTAGGAAAAGTCTCCAAGTTTGGCAGTTGTACCTTTAATCATTTTAAGTTACACATTTTTAAAGTTGGAGTGGGCATGAAAAGCATTCCCCTCACAAGGTCTGAACAGGGATTTTTTTATTATTGCAAAACACAGGTAAAAAAAAAAAACTTACAGTTCAACTACTTACATTGCTTACGGGACAATTACCTACATCACTTACTGGATAATTACTTACAATACAATAACTTACATTACTTACACTACAATAAGTTACATTGTATTAATTGATTAATTAATTAATTAATTAATTAAAAAGACTACTTACTACTTACGGTCTGAACAGGGTTAACAGTTAGAGATGAGACTAGTCATGAAACTGAAAGCTACAAAAACGAATGTCCAAATTTCTGATAAAACTGTTAACTTACTAAAGATACTTACTAAAGATACTACGTTTAAGTAGATTGACGTAATAATAATAATAATAATAATAATAATAATAATAATAATAATAATAACGAATTTTTAAACAGGATGACCCTTCAGTACATGAGTACTGTTATCAAAGGGGTCCTGTAAAAAGAAAAATATATAACAATATAAAAATAAATACATCATATAAAAGGATAAAAAGTTAAAAAGTTAAAAATCTATTAAATGTACAGCTGAATATAAAATGAAATAATCAAGATAAATGTTGTTATTTTTCACATGGCTCGTTTTCCTTTGTTCTTCCAGGCTGATTATATTGAATAAACCCCGCTAATTAGCAACTGTCTGAAAAGCTGGGGGCGGCTTTGATTGTAACAGGGGAGAGCGGGGCTGATATCTAATATTCCCCCAGGGGATCATTGAAGTGATAATCCCCTAGGGGAATATTACGATAATGTTCCCCTCGTAGCAAAGGCACAAGCCTCGTATTACAAACAAAACACAACTTTACTTTAATAACGTTATGATTAATTTTTACCTTGACTGTCGTTACATTTTAAATACTACTGAGCAATTGCTAATTGAAAACACGAGAAATGCGTTCCGGTACTCATGCCTCGACGTTTGCTCTTTTTCAGAATTCCGTTGCAGTTCAATCCGTTCGGTTGCTAACACACTCCAAACATTCAAACACCAAAAGGTTACCTTTTTTAGTTTCTTCGGGATCCTTTCACTGTTCCTGGTCAGCAGCTCAGTCTTTAATTTGTCATCTTCGACGATGATATATCTAGCCTCTTCGACGTTTTCTTCCCATTTTTTCCGCCTGGTTAAAGCTAAACAACCCTCTCAGATTCTTTGAGGATAGCAATTCTCCAAGTTAACTGATTGCCGCAAAAAAACTTCTTTCGCAGACTCTCTCACCCGCCAAATTTGCAGTAAAGTGGTAAAATGTGGTTACAAAGTTGTCGGAACTACAGGCAAAAAACCCATGCGTACCGGAATCTTTAATCTATTGTTAAGCTTTTTGGCAAGATATTGATTGTTTTGGTCGGCGTATCAAAAACAAAAAAATAACCTGTTTATTATAAAATTTAACAATGTGGAAACCCCAGTGCGTCTTTTCGGAACCTTTTCCCTGTTGTTAATGTGTGTCGGGAAAAACATTTCAGTACACCTACATCAAAACAGCGAAGAAAAAAATCTTTCTTATTGTTTGAGCCACTGTTGATACCTCGCCCATGATACCCGGCGATATGTGATTTATTCACCCGGGCTGCGCCCTCGGTGAATAAATCACATATCCCCTCGTTAACTAAAAATAACCCTTACATATATTTTTAGCCTTTTTTATTACGTCGCCGGCATGTATCCATACCTCACGTTTCAACTGCGGCTACGTAATCTACAATATTCGCAATATTCACTTATGAAATATATATTTTCTATTAAATTTCTTAGTGCTCATTGGTAGCCATCGTCACTAAAGTTCAGACTCATATATGACGTCATGCACCAAAATCTTTGACTTTCGAAAAAAGAACTTGTCGGTGGTTTCACAGGGAAGTCCCCTTATATGCGAAGGTTGTCCGATATTAAATTTTACATGTTATAAGTAGTGAATACTTGTCTTAAGTTAAGTTATTATTCTTTACTTTGATTCATTGTATATTTGCAATCCTAGTTGATCCTTAATAGGTATGTATTAAAATACTAGTTACTTAGTACACGACCCCATGCACAATCATGAAGTTCCTTAACATCGATCGTGTTTAAATAATAGATATAATAAAAGATCTAGCAACAGAGATTCGGAGGATTACTTAGTAACAATGTTTCAATGGACACTGTTTCAAACTCTGTTATCTTTCATTTACTTTTTGCGACATTGTTCCTTGGTTAATATTTTTGAGGTTGCGATGTTTTTAATATTTCGAACTGCAACGTACGGTTACTACTAAGACAAAGTGAAATAAAGCGTCAGTGCTCGTTTCCCATCTGCCCTTAGCTTGATATTCGTAATACCATTCCAGCAAAAAATATAACTATTTCCCGCACTTGGTTTTTATCCAACACCGCAAGCCATAAAAACCAAACATTAAACACTGACACAAAGGCACACCAATAAACATAAGGCAGACCTGAGACACAACAGAGAGAACTGGTCTCCCTGTGTAGTCGGTCTGAGGGTAAATATATGGCATGCCAAAGGAATTGGTGCCACCGACCGCCCAGTAAATGACTGTAAATATAACATAGACTGCTCCGTTGAGCATCGGGTACACAACATGAAACAAGCGAACAGGGATTGAACATAGCATGGTATCTACGATCATTGCTATGGCGTTAAATCCGTGGTAAACAATAGTAAACCCTCTTATTCCTTTATCTGGATCATATAGTAAAATCCAGAACACAATGGTCACCATAAGGCTTCCCGATGCTGACATATTATAAATCACCCACATTGCTTTGTGAAACCAAGCCATTTGAGTGACCTGGGTACCCTCACGTGTGTCAGCAATGCAAGCAACTGTGCTGACATCACTCATATGTCTTTCTCCTAAGATATAAGTCGGTTCACGTATTTCTGTATTGTTATTTGAGTTTCCACCGCGGTCTGTGGTATCGTCCTGCTTTCCTTTCGATTCAACGTTATTCATTCCATTCTCCATCTTGTTGCTGAGATTGTATCCTCCCGTCTTACTTCGTCTCCTGTAGTGCAGGGCCGTTACCATGGTAGCACAAACGAAGTACAGAGCCAACAGGACAAAGCTCCAGTTACTCAGCCAGATATACCATTTTTCATCATCGAATGTTCTTGCGATCATCCAACCAATGCAAAATGCGGCAATGACAAAACGATACAACAATACAAATGGCAAGCCAAACCACTGAAAGGAAAATACAATTAATCAAATGCGTTCCTCAATGGCTCTTATTGTAGTTGAGCCTGCAATAATATACTATTTTGTTGAGAAGGTATGCAAACGAGGCGAAAGGGTCAACATATCGGTTTAAACAATGCAGAATGACCCTTTCGCTTCATTTAAGTGTCAAACCGCTGAGAACTGCAATAAGAGCTATTGTACGAGACAAAATATTGCTTATTTGATATTCTAAAGAGGCTTCTGAGTGCAGATTAAAGGCCTGTTAAAAAGGTTATTCTAGGCTACAAGTTGTAATTTTCAATAAAAAAACATTATTAGCAAATAATGCTGTTTCTGCTGACTCAGCCAAAGATTAGCTCTCTCGATGTCCTGTATGTGTCCCGAACTTCTCTCCGAAAGGCAATGTGAAGACGATGACCGACTATCCACAAAATAAGCAGCTTATCAATTTTTCAACGGCAATGTTCTCTTTGAGTAACAGAGAACTGGCGAACTGTTGTCACGTACGCTCTTTTTAGAGGGTCTCAATGGGGTTCGGCTAACGGAAGGTTTATTTCCGTTACGGTCAATAGATTAAGTGTGAAAAATTAATTATCCGTAGTTTTAAAAAAAAGAGTTAAAAATCAGCTTCAACTGGTATGAAACGTATTTATGTCCTTCGGAAAATCGAATTGAAAATATAGAGATACAGAACAACAGTCAAAGCTGTCAAAACTCTTGTCAACTCTTGCCATGACACATTCGGCAGACACTTCCAACACTTCCTGTTTCCTCGATTAAGAGTATCGGCTTTTCCAGGGACTAAAAAAATTTCTTACAGTTCACATTTTTTTACAGCCAACAGTTAAAAATTTTAAATTTTTACGCCTATCGGCTAAATGTTTGGCTGTTTTACGGCTTAAGGGCTAACCCCATTGAGGCCCTCTTTTTGGAACGAAAAAAGGCAATTCCCTAGTACACCATGGCCATTAGCAAAGAGCTATCTTAACTGACGTCATTTCTTTATATCTTATATTTGAAGTTTTACCTGATAGGGCGCAAAAATAAGAGAACTCGTGATATACTTTATAGACCTGTAGAAAGGATTTCATTCATTATGGGCCACTTTCATGTTATCTCGACACGTATTATACAAATTCAGTGAGTGCTTCACAAACCAAATTTAATTTAATGCCAATTTCAAGCAATTTATAACCAGAGAGGCACAGGACCACTCATCCCTCTACCCCCATCCACTGCAGCCCGTCAAGCATAGCGACTTCGTTAGCATTTAGCATTAAACATATTTGACGTCAAACGTTACGCATGGTGAGTATGTTAACACACTTCGATATTCTTCCCGATATTCTGGCAATGTCTCTTACACGTCGATATTCCTATCGACGTCGATCGGTTTTAACCCTACACCACAAGCTATCTTTCAATAATTTTATCAATAACGAAACTAAGGCCTTCGTCTTGTAATTCAGACAAATTCTTCAAATAGTTTCCTCATTAATACTCTGTGCAATGCAAATTTACGAACATAATTGCCCTTCAATAGCCATTACTATAATGTTTACAACAGAAACATTTTGAAACTGCTCACAGATCGGGTTTCGGAAATATCAACCAAGACTTGTTCTGTTTCTGTTGCTGCTGTTGCAAGTTTTTCTTGGGCTCTCACTAAAAGTTGACACTCGGGTTAAAAAATAGTCCGAAAGGCATTTGCTAATAAAACGAATAACATAATAAGCCTGGGGACAAGGTTATTAACAATATTGCATTAGAAACATTGTTTACTTATATAAAGTTTCCACTATCAACCTGTTTATATATCTCAAAACGGACATCTCGCCGTATTCTGTCCATGCAAGAACATGGCTTACATGCTTTGGACGTCTAAAACAAAACCTGACTTAACAGCTACAGACGTTTCACTATCTGACGTAACTTCCATTCCAGCGAAGCATGATCACTAAAGTAAATATTTTCCATATTTCGTCGAATTCACAGGTATATAACAAAATAAAACTTACCGGAGATTGAACGAAATCCGCTGCGTCAGGATAAATCAGACCTAACTGAACTAGACGAAACTCTCTGCGTAGTACACTCAAGAACATTTTCCCTCGCAAATTCACAGGCTCCTCTATAATTCAAGTGGCCTCTAATTGTAAATAAAACTTCGTGTTAAACGACAGGGGGTAAACAACTCAAATAAGCCAATCAAAATCCTTTTCTACTGGTCTAATATTTTCAGGAAAGGTTTCTGTCATAAAAGTGTAATAATAACCTGTTATAAACGAAGCCTTCTTAAGTCGTATACAAAGAGAATACCAGCCTGTGGCGTTTAGGGACCTTTAGCTTGCTGCGCTCTTCCGCACTCTCAATAACTAGGACCAATATTATTCATTTTTTTCCTTGATCAGTGAACTGTGGCTATCTCAAGACTATTAAAGCCATAACAGGTCCTGCCTTAGTCTACAACGAATTTTCTTTCTTAATTCTTGCTACGCCGTAAATAAGTTAAAGAATGGTTGACAGCAAACATTATTTGTAAGAGGGCACCCTTTAGCTTCAAGTGCCTATAAGCGAAGCATTGTTTATGATGTTTGCTTCTAGTAGCATAGGCGCTCGAGTCATACAAATGTCAACTCTGAATATTGTACGGGCATTTTTTTTAACTATGAGCTCAAAGTGTTCTGTGTGACGTAGTTTTTAAAACTAAAAATTTCCCAAAGAATGTATGGGCTCATTTGCCAAGCGGTAATTTTGTAGTTTTTTAAACGCCGAATGTCCCTAAATACTACTTGCAAATTAAAGAGATTTAGATTTACAGCCTCTTCAAACGTATGGAGTCAATTGGTATATAACATGGAGCCTTCTCTATGTAAAGCCATATAATGATAAGACAAAATGTAAAAGATGCGAGCAGCAAAGTACTTTTAGTTTTAAGGGGAGGGGGGGGGGGGGGGGGGTTGGGGCCCAACACCTCCGTTACCACTTGCACTGAGATATTTACACTTTAACAACAACAATTGCAGGTTGTAACATATGTTCTCGTTTTACGTGGGAATTATGTTATCTTAATTTTTTTTTGCCTTTTCATGCCACCACAAAACTGTTTAAGAGTAATCAATAGCATAAAGGAATGCCAAAAGATGTAAAAGTTATAACAGGAAAGAAAATTCAAATTTTGGAAACAAACACTTGTCAAATGTTGTTGCCATGAAAAATTCAATTACAGTCGACTCCCGATAACTCGAACCCTCGCTAACTCGAACCTCGCGCTAACCGAACCAAAATCGATTTCCCTGATTTCTTCAACATACTTAATTTTACCCCGGTAACTCGAACCCTCGATAACTCGAAACTCCCGCTAACTCGAACCAATTTTCGTTTCCCTCAGTCATTTTCTATATAATTTTACCCCGATAACTCGAACCATGTCTGCCAATGTGACAGTCAAAAAAAAGTACACTGTAGTCAAAAACGAACAAGAGTTAGAGCCGTCCCCGAAACGCCCCCAAAACAGAGTGCCACGCATATGTGCTACAGTTTTTTTGTGCAGTTATACCTCAACATTAACTTAAGGCGACAGGACGACCGCACGTTCGCTGCTTTTTTCTACGTTACGTTCCAAAAAATTTTCCCTTTGCTTCCCACTCTATAATTTTAATGTACACTGTACAGTAGGAAAATCGCACCCTTTTTTCCTTATTTCTTGTCATTTTTTTCAACTCTCAATAACCGAACTCCCGATAACTCGAACCATTTTTAATTTCCCTTGAAGGTTCGAGTTATCGGGAGTCGACTGTATATATAAATACTATTCTTTAAGAACGGCACAGAGAAAGCACCGCTGACTTTAAATTATTTTTCTTTAAATTATTTTAATGTCCAAGTGCAACACGCACCTTGATTGGCCTCCCCACCTCGGACGTTTTTTTTTTTTTTTTATTTTGTGCACACATTTGTTTGTGTCTTTGATTGAAAATACTCATCTCGCGGCGCATGCACTGCATGTAAAAAACAACAACAACACAAAACGAGGCATAAACAGCAGCAGCTAAATTAAACAGACAAACAAACAAACGACCAAACAAACAAACAATCAAACACGAATTAAAAGGCAAAAGCATTTAAACCTGATATTTTATTTCTAAAAGAAAAATTTCTTTTTCTTTACATTGATTGAAAATGATGGAAAAAAGCAAACCAATGATCTGTTTTCATGCAAATGGTCAGCAAAACAGTAAACCTCTCATACAGAACTAAAAAAAGTGCGATAAGTATATGTAATTAAGGTTTAATTTCACGCGCATTTTTAAAGTTTTCACAAAATTGCCCGAGTCGCGAAGCGACGCAGGCAACTTGGAAAACTTTAAAAATGCAAGTGAAATTAATCATTAATTGCACGAGGGTACATTGCGATTACTTGTTTATCACATAACGGGCAAAATTTTGTAGAAAGAAAAACTTATGAAGGCCTCGCTGTCGAGTAACCGGTTGGCAAGAATATTCGCTCGTAGCAAAATGACCACATAAACAATTAACGTAAGTCCAGAAAGAGAAAAGCCTACACTAAAAGTAAACAAAACATAGCATGTGCAGTTCACATATAAAAATGAAACAGTTAAATTTTATTCCCCTCTGTTTGCGAGGCTTGCTGCCGCGTGGAAGGTGAAACCCCTACCAACTAGTTGTCCGAACGAGCTTCAATATACCTTCTTAAACCCGACATTCTCCTTCCCACAGCGAAACCTGTAAGTACCAACACAAATTTATGCCATTCCCGGGCGGATAATGTGGCCTCTGTTTCTAATAAGGTGGCGTGGAGCGAAGTAAAACGAAGAAATTATCGTTAAGCCTCGGCCGCCATGAATTTCTATTCTTCGTGTAACGCCAGCCGTCCAGACTAAAAGCGTTTTCGGATTGGATTGAAAAGTCCTCTTTCTATTCCACCAAGGTACCACTCATTCCTGCATGCCGATTTTCTTTCACGTTTGATGAAATAACCGCATTTATATCAAACTCAGATCAAGCGCTGCGTTTCTGAAATTTTTTCAAAACTCGTTTTAGGCGGGAAACCAACTGAGTGCTGACGCCGCGCGCTCAGCCTATCAGGATCATGTAATAAAGCCCTTTTTTGATTACCAAAAGCGCCCGCGTGAATTAAGAGAAAATGCCCTCTGTCTCAGCCAATCAGCATTCAGTAATTTAACCCCATATTTGATAATAAAAAAAAAAGAGTACGGCAAATAAGTCCATTATTATATATCCATCCAGGATAGTTTTTAAAGTTGCTATCCAATTTATAAAACATGTAAAACATGTCTGTTAAGCATCTCTGTACTCTATATACAACTGTTCAGTGCTTGGGCTTCTAACAAGGATGACCCCTGAGTTTATTGTTAACTTGATAACCTTGCACAGATTTCTGCAATTTTACGATCTAAATAGGCTGCGTCTGTGTAAACAATCACATTATTATTTACCACACTTGGTTTTCATACAGACGCGTAGCTTATAGAAACCAAACATTATGGTTTGACACAAGGGAATGCCAATAAAGAAAAGGCAAAGCTGTGACACAGCGGACAGAACTGGTTGTCCTGTGTAGTCAGTCTGTGGATAAATAAAACCACCACTGGCCGCCCAGTAAATCACTGTAAATACGATATAGGCAATGCAATAAAGCATTGGGTAGATAACATGAAACAAGCGAACGGGAATTGAACTTAGCATGGTATCACCAATCATAACTATAGAGTTAACTCCGTGGGAGATAATCGCGACACCGATTATTTTGTTATTTCCATTAAAGATCAACAACCAGAAAGCTAACGTCACCAACATGGCGGCTACTGAGGCGATGTTGTAAATTACCCATAATGCTTCGTGGAACCAGGCCATTGGGATAGCCCGTGACTCCCCAAGGGGGTCAGATGCGATAATCACTTTACCATCCTCGCACGCATGCCTGGTGCCTAAGTTAAAGCCTGTCTCGCACATATTGGTCAAATTCCTGTTGGAATCTGCAGTATCGGCAGATTTTTCTTCTGAAACCAAGTTTCCCTCGTCATTCTTCTTCTGGTCTGTTACGTTCTTTCCTCGAGCTCTCTGCTTACGTTTTCTTTTGTAGTGGATGGCTGTTACTATGGTAGCACAAACGAAGTACAGAGCGACAAAAAGAAAACTCCAGTTAGTCAGCCAAATATACCACTTGTCAAAAAGTACAGTTACAATCATGCAGCCACTGCAGAACGCCGCGATGATGAAGCGATACAACAGCACAACTGGTAAGCCAAACCACTGCAAGATAAAGGGAATCGGTTAAACAATTAACAACAACTAAACGAGGTTGTAAAAAATATCGTGTGGTCGGCAAGCAGATCAACTATTTGCCGTGGATAGAAGCTGAAGCAAACAATTGAACTAACAAATCACCATATTTTTTTGTTTTATCATTCGACCATTGAATTTGTTTTGTATAATTACCTACGAGAACTGGAAACCCCCGAACGCTTCATTGCTGAAATAACACATAAGAAAAGCATAACTTCGCCTTCGATGATACGAGATGGTCTTTAAAACACACGGCTAACCCACAATTCTGGATTTTCACAGAATCGGACACAACTTCGCATGAGCGGGATATTATTTGCAGCAAAATCAGTGTCGGACGGTAATGTGTATAAGCAGACCGATGTTTGTAGGCATAATTTGCAAGTCCCCAGGTAGGCTTTATACCAAAATTTGAGAGGTAAAATGCATCGAATGATAAATTTATTGTCGTTTGATAGCGTTATTCATTCTTTTAGTGACCATATCGGTAAAGAAAATCGGCAAAGAACGTGGAAACTGTATTCATTTCGTAAAGCAATACAACACTTCATACAATTAATAAGATACTGCACGCGTTTTGATTGGTTGATGCATATACCTGTCGAAAATACTATCGAAAGCTGTAAGAAGCTGCGTTGGAGACGAACAAAAACCCGGGCTTATTTGATCAGTAACGCAACATTAGTTCGACGTCTATGCGCATTGTTTCCTTTTTTTTTTTAATAATGCAAAGTGGCGTGATTTTAGTGGAAATATACGACTTTCTTAGTAAAGTAGCCTTTGTGAAGCAGCAAAAACAATAAAACAACGACGATCCAACAACAAAAATTAACCCTCTTTCCCGTAATTACAAAGAAATAAATCTGTATTAGCAGTTGCGTAACGATGATCCAGTAATTACCATATTGCATTTCCGTATTGTTTACATCAACGTAAAAACGGCTTCGGTTTGCTTTCGATTTAACGTTTGGGTGCATTTATCATCGAACTGAACATTTGTTTCACTGCAAATGACATTTCAGTTTGTTATGTCGACTCTCGGATAACGGTAAAAAACGAAACACAAAACGCAACCTGGTCTATCTTTAACCTGCAATATTGGGCGAACTGCAAGCATGATGTTTATTTTATATAAAGTGTTACTGCATTCAACTGTCGATAGATAAATATCGATATCCCTCCAACACGAACATATAGTCATAGATTTTACATGACAAGTAAATTATTCATGCCCTAGGAATCATCCAAATTCAAAATCGTACAACAAACGTTTCGCTTATCCGAACTACAATGTCCGTCTATGCGAAATAATCTCGCAAATATGTTTGCATCCTATGTAGAGCTGCTAATCATAATATGTAGTGTGTTAAGGAGTCAAACTTACTGGAGATTGTGCAAAATCCTCTGCGTTAGGATACAGCAAACGAAACTGAATCAGACGAAACTCCTCGCGAAGAATATTACAGCACATTCCTCGGCGGATTCACTCTGTTATAATTCAGCTCGGTTCTTTGTCTGACTTCTATTTGTTTATGCAACAAAATGAATATCTTATTCAGAGAAGCATGTCAGTCACGGTCACGATGTCACGCAACAGTAACAATGTTCGTGTCTAAAGGAGGGGGGAATTGGGGGTTGCTGAACACCACATTACCGCAACAAAACTCGGCAAATATTGCAATATTACAAAAAAAATGGGTAAGCTTGTATGGCTCAGAAATAAACTGCCTTCGCGTGTCGCTTCGATTACCGAAAAAATGATGTTTGGTCCACTAGTTATTCGAATTGTGTCGTATATGTGTCGTTGAATAATTGTTAAATATATCTACCTTAATATATATAAAATATCGCAAAATCTACAAATGACGTTAGCAAAAACAAACATTACTAACAATAAATACAAACTTTGGCTATTATGATAACAACTATGTTAGTTATTTTAATTATGAAATACAATGAACAACTGCCCATTGATTTTCGATCAAACTTTTTTAGTGAGTTGTTTAATAACGAGGACTTGAATTTTAAAATAAAAAGGGGGATCACCGTATTGGTTAAGGAACAGAAGGACCTTGTATACGCCATATAGTTTATAAATGTATTAGCTTCTATTTTCGCATTGTTAAAGTTTGTCTTTATGCCCGGGGAGGGGGGGCACTCCCCTATATAGCCTATACGGGGATAGGGTATGGTTTTTGACTCCTCTGTCCCTGAAAAGGGTATATAATTTCAAGCTCCTCTGTCCTAAACAGGGCCTGAAGCTGTTCTTGACAGGGTATGGATGCAAGACTGTCAACCATGTATTTACATTGCTTTCGCTTTCACTTCAATAAAAAGCATTATTTTATTTGGTGGGATCGGTGTTTTCACATTTCAATGCGTCAAACATCGCGTACGGAACGCAATCACAATAAAGCGTAAATGATTGTTGATGTTGTCCTTTGTCCTAAATAGGGTCTTAAAATAGGGGGTATTGTCCTAAGCAGGGTCAGGGTTTCAAACCCCCAGCGGTACCAATATACCTAAACTTAGGTCAAGTACCCACCCCGGGTCTTTATGTAGTTTGTTTTGACGATCGAAGAGTGCGAGGACTGTTGTAAGGGTTAAAGTTTGTATTGAATACAAATATTTACATAACGCGTGAAACTTCGACAGCGAAACATGGGGGACCTCCTCTGGAATGTGGCCCGCGCAGAAAATATTTCTTCGACTCACCTGTCGGTCCTCAAACCTATGCCCTCTCTAGAAAGGATACCAAGTTCCATTACAAAACTTTATCTTGGGTCCCGGCGAACGAATACTTCGGAAATCACTGTTCGAGGACTTATGTTTGATAGTGCACACATTAAATCTAATTGAAAGCGAGTATAAATTTAATTCTCTCTACACGATGTGATTTATGACGTCGTGATATACAAAGTATTTCCATTAGGTACTCCAATATGAGTACCCAAACTCTTAGTGGCTTTTCATACACCCTGTTCGGAAACTTTGATATGTCGTCACTAGTGAAAACCAGACTTTATGGAGAGAGGATAACGTCAAATATAACGATTTTTTGATCAGACCTGCTTTTATTTATGACGTAACTATGGCCACGTCAAAAATCATGGACAATTAGATGACGCAAGCAACAAAAAACAGCTATTATTTTTCCTCGAAAACAGCTTCGACGCAAGCATACTGCACAAGCGCGATCACAAGCACAAGGATCATTTTTCTTCTTTTTTATACCTGCGCTTGTGCTTTAGTTCGTGTGAAAACGAACTCCGCTTAACCCTATTCATACCGGGCTTCTTTGGACCTTCTCAGACCGGGGGGGGGGGCTTTGGAAGCCCCCCCCCTATGTAACTTCCAGAATATTGAAGCAATCACCATGAAACTTATAGGATGTATTGTACGTCCGAAACTCTTTCTTTTGGTATATGTCACGTGGGATTGTGACGTCACATCACGTGACAATTACATCATGATGTCAAAACAGCCGCCATCTTGGATCCGCCATCTTGGATTTCAAAATTTTTCCAAAATGCCAGAAAACCACCCAAAATCACTGCAAAGTACTCAAAATGAATAAAAAGGTGCTTTAAACCCGTAAAAATGTAAAAAATAGGTTCATTTAAGTTGATTTTTATTAACAGAAACACGCAAAATTACAAATTTGGGAAAACATGCCTGTCAAAATGCCGTTGCCATGGTGATGTCAAGTTCCTGACGCATCATCCAACCTTACCAAATTGTTGCCAGATAAATTTTAGGAAAACTCAGAAAGTTTGGCAGCGTTTGGTTAAATCTTAAATAAGTTATAAAAGATCAAAGTCAGCGCGGGCCTCAAATGCCCCCCCCCCCGGTCTGAATAGGGTTAAGCACAAGAAAAGTGTTTACGTTTGGCCGTGTCTAGCCAATAAAAGCACATGTTCCACATTCTCCCGCGTTTGAGAACTTGAACAAATTGGCGGAGGCCGCGGTTGATTTTGATAAAAGTTTTCCGAGGTTGTTCGGAAGACAAAGACAAAAGCAAATGGGCACAAACACGGGCACGAGTAGCGAAAGAAGATGTTTCGTTTTCCTCGTTTTTTAAGTCGTGAATGCAAAGAACGACTTATAGCGGTTTGCTGGAGAAATTCAATTAAATTTGTGTAAACTCCCTGGGTAACCTGGCAATTTTATATTAAGTTTAAATTAAGTTCAAAATGGCGGACGAACGTGTACAAGGGCTGGTTTCCCGAGTTGTAATGCAAACTTGTGGATGTACATCAGGAGAATACGAATATTTTTTCCTTTCTGGAAGGAATTTTTCTAGTGAGGCCAGTGCTCGAATCCACATTTACACACAATGCAATGGAAAGGATGGCCAATGCAAGGAAGCAAGAAACTTGCACGCCGAACAATAGCTTATTTTGAAAGTCCGCGGATATGAAATTATCTTCCATTGAAATGCAATCAAATAGTGGGTAAGTAATAAATCACCCTAAATAAGGCAGTATTTTCCGCTACAAATTAGTCTCACTCAGCAAGATTAAACTGATGCGTTTGGAAACAATTAGAGATATCTATAGTTGGCTTGCTTTGTCTTTCGGTCGATCATTCATTTGCACGTTCGTCAAGTTTTTGTATCTCGTAATATTTTATATTCGTTGTCACACTCTCGTTAACGAAGTTCCCAAGTACATCTATCTCATGACTTAAACTTAAATCAAAATTTCCTCTGGCATTCGTAGCTCATTAGGTAGCAAGCCTTATCATGTTATGTGAATGATAAATTTGCTCTGCTTTTGAAGGCAAAACTACATTTGTAAACACAGTATTATGCATCAAACCCTTACAATTATTTTTTCTTCATACACATGGTCTGTCAAAAAAGGGACATATTAGTTCAACTGTGGTAATTGTAGTTCTCCAGGGGTGTATCATTGCACTCAGGTAATTTTTTGCTTTGTCAACATCCACTGAGTGCTATGGGGTAGACATTCAAAGAAATACTGAGAGAGTACTATTGTTAGCAGCTATTAATTTTAACGATTTTTCCTGAGCAAGATTTAGCGACTATATAGGGATTTTCCAAAAACTTCAAAAAATAGTAAATATATCGTGTAAACCAGCTTTTACTGGCTGGTGATGAATATATGGCTAAGATGAAAATAAATGTTCAGTAAAAGAAAAAGACTACCATATCTTGACATTGAATGAATATAAATTGCATTGCCTAAAAGAACAAAGTTACCAGTATCCATTTTTGTGTTCCATTAGGGTGGGAAGGGGGTACCGGGGTACTTGAAATTTGACCAAGACAAATTTTAGCAAGTACTAAATTAAGCGATTTTCGCCCAACTCACTAAAAGCGCTAAAATGTAATAGCCACTAATATAACAATAGTAACCTTAAGGTCGATTTCTGTACATGTCCTATGCCTCCCCCCCCCCCCCCCCTTATCTCAGCCAAAAAGGAACCTGGTTGCATGCCATACTGATAAATAACAAATTGCTTACACTTAGATGGTTTGTTGTACGTGTTGTCCTACAGATTTATTTTAACAAGGCACATAGAATTTTGAATTAATTTATAGATTCGCCAAAACAATATCCTGCAATACAACACATCACTGAACTCTGCATGGGGCTAGGCTGTCAAGAGGTGTGGGCTGGAATGAACATCCTCCTGCCGTAACGTTGTATGAAACACATGATCAGAAAAAGAATTTTATTTCAAATTTACTCTCATATATTTTTTACAAACAGCGAATACTGCTCTCTATAAATTGACTTTTAGCAGACTGTACAGCTTGAAAAATAAAATATTTGGAGTTATTGTTATTGACTGCTGAAAACAAAGAGTAAAAGATAAACAAGCTTTAAGGTTCAGATCCTTTAATCCAACATGGCCACCAAATCTTTGCAGGATTGCTGGCAATGTATAGAGATTATTTAAAAATGAATTAATAAGGCTGATTAAAATGCATTGATGATTTTCGTGGCATGTAAAGGGGTAAAGTAAACTTTTTGGTTGCAAGTAAAGATACCAGAAAAGGAAATAAGCAGCAGTTTTCATTTGTTACATGTATCACGCCTCTAAATTGATAATAAATTATGTTGGCTTTACTGTTTCCTGCCAATTTCAATTCTTAGAAGTCACATGTATGAGGCATCTGTTAATTTCTTTTAATTATTTGCCTTCTGTCAGTGTCTGCCATTCTTTAACAGAGAAAAATGTATGTCGAATAATACCACTGTCCTGTATAAAATGGCTGAGCTACCTGGTTATTAATTAAAGAACCCTTTAGCAAATGTGAAACAGTTTGGTGGAAAAAAATCCCTAGCTTCTTTCCATTACCAGCTTCGCAGCATCTTAAGGTACCTCATATCTTGTTACCACTATACGTGTCTCTCTCAGCATTAATTATTTTAAGCTCTGAAATAATCTTCACTTCTTAGCTGCTTAGCTAGAAGGCCTCGATGGACTACTGGATGGTTAGTTTTCAGTTAGAATATGGGATTATTTATCACTTACCAGCTAGAATTTTAAACATGACTCAACTGTGACATATGTTAACAGATTTCATAGACAATTACAAAAAATGTTGTTTGTCAGCAGACATTTAAAATTTATTTTGGCTAATTCTGGGCTATCAGTTTATAATATACCACATTCACGACTTTGCTCATAGAGCCTTTGATTAGTCATAGTTAGTAGAGGCCTAGGAGACTAACTCTAACTAACTCTGAGACTCTGAGACTAACTCTGCTAACTATGTTTTAGTCGTTTTCGCTTATTCATCACAAAAGTAGAACAGAGAACAGCACTCGATTCCTGAAAGTTTCTGCCGCCATATTTATCGAGAGAACGGAGTCGGGAACGGGGTCTTCTAACTTGTAAACATCGAGTACTTATGCTTTTGCTTATGCTTATGTCGACGTTCGTTTTCACTTCATGGCACAAACTACTTATGTTTGTGCTTGTGCTTGCGGATTGCGCTTGGACGTTAGCGGGTGTTCCTTGAACCGCAGTGCACGTAGGGATATCAATAAATTTACATGTACGTCCGAGGCCCGGGGGGGGGGAGCACTCCCATATATGAGCCATATAGGTATATGCCGCTGTGAAGGGTATGGTTTTCAAGCAGTTTAGTCTGGGATAGGGTATAGAAATCAAAGAGTTTTGGTCTAGAAAAGGGTATCATTTGCCGAAAAACTGATAAGAGGTATGAAGAATTAAGTCCAGAATAGGAATAGAAACCCAAAAGAGAAAGAGGCTTCCCTACACGTGAATAAAATCATTGTGACAATGTTGTTGACAGATGGTTTTCCTTTAAAAACACTGATCGTGATACAGTTCTAAAAAGAAGCAAGTCTGGGATAGGGTAAAGATTTTCGATATCTAGTCAAGTATAGGGTTGCAAAACCAGTTGAAGATGGTCTGGTAAAGGGTAAGGGTTTCAGAAGCCCAGCGGCACACCCCCACCCAAAAATACACAGGGTGCCCCCCGGGGTCCGAGGGTAAACAATAATGCGCGTGTCAAACCATTACAGCAACAACAACAACAACAACAACGTGATGTTGATGCTCTCGTTAAAGCATTGTTTTGTTGAACAAAACAATGCTTAAACAAGAACAACAACATCAAACAAGCAAATAAAGAAATAATATTTAAACCAAATTCGACATCCCTTATTTTACTCCTTTTTATTACACAGCTTGGAAAAGATAAAAACAGATATACTGTACCTGTACCGTAAACATGTCAACTAATTATAATTATTTATACCGCAAAACGTCCACCCCACACGAAATCGGTATATTATAGTATTACTTATTACACGACTAAGGCGGTCCGAGGGCCAATACTTAAATCAGCCAATCAGATTACTTTATTTCCGGTCCCGCGAGGGCCGATATTTTCCAAGTATCGGACCGGGTTTTGTCCCGGATGATCCCGCGCTAATTCCCGGGCGATTTAGCGCAAGATTTTTGCAAGATTTGTTTTTTGCAAAAATTTTTTCCGAGTTTTTATTGCTTTGAAAATGATATGACCCGGCTTACACAGAAATAATTATAGCTTCTTTAGCGCGCGTAAAAGTTTTGCCGCACATTGTTTTCCACGACATCTTCTAGGTAGCAATTCTCACTACACAAAGTTTCCAGTCGTGTAATAAATCTCTTATTAACCAAGCTTGCTCGGGACCGTACTGGGCGAATATTGGCCCTCGGTCTTTTTTGTACGGACCTCGCTGCGCTCGATCCGTACTGTCAAGACCTCGGGCCAATATTCGCCCAGTACGGCCCTCGCGCGTGGTTAATAAGATATATTTATCTACATTGGTGAAAAACCTTGCAAAGTAATGATGATTTCTATAAAAAAAAATACAATTCTAATAAGGTATAGCATCTACATGACTACTGCTGGCACCGTGCTATAGCTGGGCTCATACCAAAGATGACTTCCGAGTTAAAGTTATAATACATAACATGGTTATACTTTTTTGAAATTTTACAAAATAAATGTAATGTTTTGTGTTAACAACCTTTCTATTTTCCACACTTTGTTTTTATCCAAATTCGTAGGCGATAGATAGCAAACATCAGGCTTTGAAACAAGGGAAGACCGATAAAGAAAAGGCAAAGTTGTGATACCGCGGTGAGAACTGGTCTCCCTGAGTAATCAGTCATCGGATAAATGTAAGGCATCCCAAATGAATTTGTTCCACCGACCGCCCAGTAAATAAGAGTAAACACGATATAGGATATGCAGTAAAGCATTGGATAGATGACATGAAACAAGCGGACGGGAACTGAACTTAGCATGGTATCGGCAATAATAACTATGGAGTTAACTCCGTGGAAAATAATTGTGTCAGCAGATATTTTGCTATTACTGAAAAGCAACACCCAAAAAGCTAAGGTCACTAAATTTGCGGCCACGGAGGCAATGTTATAAATTACCCACAATGCTTCATGGAACCAAGCCATTGTGATAGCCCGTGATGCTTCTGAGTCGTCTGGTATGAAGACCACTTCACCATCCTCACGCACATGCCTGGTGCCTAAGTTATAACTGGTTGAGTTCCAAATAATGCTGTTTCTGCTGACTCAGCCAAGGATTAGCTCTCTCGATGTCCTGTATGTGTCCCGAACTTGTCTCCGAAAGGCAATGTGAAGACGATGACCGACTATCCACAAAATAAGCAGCTTATAAATTTTTCAACGGCAATGTTCCCTTTCAGTAACAGAGAACTTGTGAACTGATGTCACGGACGCTCTTTTTAGAGGGTCTCGATGATGTTCGGCTAACGGTAGGTTTATTTCCGTTACAGTTAATAGATTAAGTGTGAAAAATTAATTACCCGTAGTTTTAAAAAAAGTTTAAAAATCAGCTTCCACTGGTATGAAACGTATTTAAGGTCTTCGGAAAATCGAATTGAAAATATAGAGATACAGAGCAACAGTCAAAGCTGTAAAAACTCTTGTCAACTCTTGCCATGACACATTCGGCAGATACTTCCAACATTTCCTGTTTGCTCGATTAAGAGTATCGGCTTTTCCAGGGACTAAAATAAAATTTCTTACAGTTCACATTTTTTTTTTACAGCTAACGGTTAAAAATTTTCAATTTTTACGACTAACGGCTAAATGTTTGGCTGTTTTACGGCTAAGGGCTAACCCCATTGAGGCCCTCTTTTTGGAACGAAAAAGGCAATTCCCTAGTACACCATTAGCAAAGAGCTATCTTAACTGACGTCATTTCTTTATATCTTATATTTAAAATTTTACCTGATAGGGCGCAAAAATAAGAGAACTCGTGATATACTTTATAGACCTGTAGAAAGGATTTCATTCATTATGGGCCACTTTCATGTTATCTCGACACGTATTATACAAATTCAGTGAGTGCTTCACAAACCAAATTTAATTTAATGCCAATTTCAAGCAATTTATAACCAGAGAGGCACAGGACCACTCATCCCTCTACCCCCATCCACTGCAGCCCGTCAAGCATAGCGACTTCGTTAGCATTTAGCATTAAACATATTTGACGTCAAACGTTACGCATGGTGAGTATGTTAACACACTTCGATATTCTTCGATATTCTTCTCTTACACGTCGATATTCCTATCGACGTCGATCGGTTTTAACCCTACACCACAAGCTATCTTTCAATAATTTTATCAATAACGAAACTAAGGCCTTCGTCTTGTAATTCAGACAAATTCTTCAAATAGTTTCCTCATTAATACTCTGTGCAATGCAAATTTACGAACATAATTGCCCTTCAATAGCCATTACTATAATGTTTACAACAGAAACATTTTGAAACTGCTCACAGATCGGGTTTCGGAAATATCAACCAAGACTTGTTCTGTTTCTGTTGCTGCTGTTGCAAGTTTTTCTTGGGCTCTCACTAAAAGTTGACACTCGGGTTAAAAATAGTCCGAAAGGCATTTGCTAATAAAACGAATAACATAATAAGCCTGGGGACAAGGTTATTAACAATATTGCATTAGAAACATTGTTTACTTATATAAAGTTTCCACTATCAACCTGTTTATATATCTCAAAACGGACATCTCGCCGTATTCTGTCCATGCAAGAACATGGCTTACATGCTTTGGACGTCTAAAACAAAACCTGACTTAACAGCTACAGACGTTTCACTATCTGACGTAACTTCCATTCCAGCGAAGCATGATCACTAAAGTAAATATTTTCCGTATTTCGTCGAATTCACAGGTATATAACAAAATAAAACTTACCGGAGATTGAACGAAATCCGCTGCGTCAGGATAAATCAGACCTAACTGAACTAGACGAAACTCTCTGCGTAGTACACTCAAGCACATTTTCCCTCGCAAATTCACAGGCTCCTCTATAATTCAAGTGGCCTCCAATTGTAAATAAAACTTCGTGTTACACGACAGGGGGTAAACAACTCAAATAAGCCAATCAAAAACCTTTTCTACTGGTCTAATATTTTCAGGAAAGGTTTCTGTCATAAAAGTGTAATAATAACCTGTTATAAACGAAGCCCTCTTAAGTCGTATACAAAGAGAATAGCAGCCTGTGGCGTTTAGGGACCTTTAGCTTGCTGCGCTCTTCCGCACTCTCAATAACTAGGACCAATATTATTCATTTTTTTCCTTGATTAGTGAACTGTGGCCATCTCAAGACTATGAAAGCCATTACAGGTCCTGCCTTAGTCTACAACGAATTTTCTTTCTTAATTCTTGCTACGCCCTAAATAATTTAAAGAATGGTTGACAGCAAACATTATTTGTAAGAGGGCACCCTTTAGCTTCAAGTGCCTATAAGCGAAGCATCGTTTATGATGTTTGCTTCTAGTAGCATAGGCGCTCGAGTCATACAAATGTCAACTCTGAATATTGTACGGGCATTTTTTTTAACTATGAGCTCAAAGTGTTCTGTGTGACGTAGTTTTTAAAACTAAAAATTTCCCAAAGGATGTATGGGCTCATTTGCCAAGCGGTAATTTTGTAGTTTTTTAAACGCCGAATGTCCCTAAATACTACTTGCAAATTAAAGAGATTTAGATTTACAGCCTCTTCAAACGTATGGAGTCAATTGGTATATAACATGGAGCCTTCTCTATGTAAAGTCATATAATAATAAGAAAAAATGTAAAAGATGCGAGCAGCAAAGTACTTTTAGTTTTAAGGGGGGGGGGGGGGGGGGGCGGATTCGGGCCCAACACCTCCGTTACCACTTGCACTGAGATATTTAAACTTTAACAACAACAATTGCAGGTTGTAACATATGTTCTCGTTTTACGTGGGAATTATGTTATCTTAATTTTTTTTTGCCTTTTCATGCCACCACAAAACTGTTTAAGAGTAATCAATAGCATAAAGGAATGCCAAAAGATGTAAAAGTTATAACAGGAAAGAAAATTTAAATTTTGGAAACAAACACTTGTCAAATGTTGTTGCCATGAAAAAATCAATTATATATAAATACTATACTTTAAGAACGGCACAGAGAAAGCACTGCTGACTTTAAATTATTTTTCTTTAAATTATTTTAATGTCCAAGTGCAACGCGCACCTTGATTGGCCTCCCCGCCTCGGACGTTTTTTTTTTTTATTTTGTGCACACATTTGTTTGTGTCTTTGATTGAAAATACTCATCTCACGCATGCACTGCATGTAAAAAAACAACAACAACACAAAACGAGGCATAAACAGCAGCAGCTAAATTAACCCTCGGACGTACAAGCAAACTCATACCCCCACCATCGTACAAGGGGGGGGGGGGGGTGGATGGAACCCCTCCCCGGAGTTTTCGTTATATTAAGGCGTAGCGAAATTATTTTGCTCTCAGAAGAAAGCCCGTAGCTTACTCTACAAGATGGCGTAATTTTAATTGGCTGTGACGTCATATGACGTCACGTGACGTCATTAGAGCCGCCATCTTGGATTTCAACATTTTCTTAGAAAGTCACAAAATAACGGAAATTGATGCAAAATAAAGTCAGAATGCTTATGGAGTGTTAAAATAAACAAATCTTGCAATTCTGTTTAAAAAAAATGGAAAAAATAAAGAAAAATGTTAAAAATGACGATTTTTGGCAAGACCTGCCTGTATTTGGCAACGTCAAATATCATGGACACATGGTTGACATATCAAAATTTTGGCAAAGGATGAATGAACAGCTACTGAAAGTTTCAGTACTGTAGAGTAAATCGTTTTCTCAAAATTTGGAAAAAACCTTATGGGGGGGGGGGGGGGGGGTGGCATCCACCCCCCGCCCCCTTGTACGTCCGAGGGTTAAACAGCCAAACAAACAAACAAACAATCAAACACAAATTAAAAGGCAAAAGCATTTAAACCTGATATTTTATTTCTAAAAGAAAAATTTCTATTTTTACATTGATTGAAAATGATGGAAAGAAGCAAACCAATGATCTGTTTTCATGCAAATGGTCAGCAAAACAGTAAACCTCTCATACAGAACTAAAAAAACTGCGATTAGTATATGTAATTAAGGTTTAATTTCACGCGCATTTTTAAAGTTTTCACAAATTTGCCCGAGTCGCGAAGCGACGCAGGCAATTTGGAAAACTTTAAAAATGCAAGTGAAATTAATCCTTAATTGCACGAGGGTACATTGCGACTACTTGTTTATCACATAACGGGCAAAATTTTGTAGAAAGAAAAACTTATGAAGGCCTCGCTGTCGAGTAACCGGTTGGCAAGAATATTCGCTCGCAGCAAAATGACCACATAAACAATCAACGTAAGTCCAGAAAGAGAAAAGCCTACACTAAAAGTAAACATAACATAGCATGTGCAGTTCACAGATAAAAATGAAACAGTTAAATTGTATTCCCCTCTGTTTGCGAGGCTTGCTGCCGCGTGGAAGGTGAAACCCCTACCAACTAGTTGTCCGAAAGAGCTTTAATATACCTTCTTAAACCCGACACTCTCCTTTCCACAGCGAAACCTGTAAGTACCAACACAAATTTATGCCATTCCCGGGCGGATAATGTGGCCTCTGTTTCTAATAAGGTGGCGTGGAGCGAAGTAAAACGAAGAAATTATCGTTAAGCCTCGGCCGCCATGAATTTCTATTCTTCGTGTAACGCCAGCCGTCCAGACTAAAAGCGTTTTCGGATTGGATTGAAAAGTCCTCTTTCTATTCCACCAAGGTACCACTCATTCCTGCATGCCGATTTTCTTTCACGTTTAATGAAATAACCGCATTTATATCAAACTCAGATCAAGCGCTGCGTTTCTGAACTTTTTTCAAAACTCATTTTAGGCGGGAAACCAACTGAGTGCTGACGCCGCGCGCTCAGCCTATCAGGATCATGTAATAAAGCCCTTTTGATTACCAAAAGTGCCCGCGTGATTAAGAGAAAATGCCCTCTGTCTCAGCCAATCAGCATTCAGTAATTTAACCCCATATTTGATAATAAAAAAAAAAAGAGTACGGCAAATAAGTCCATTATTATATATCAATCCAGGATAGTTTTTAAAGTTGCTATCCAATTTATAAAACATGTAAAACATGTCTGTTAAGCATCTCTGTACTCTATATACAACTGTTCAGTGCTTGGGCTTCTAACAAGGATGACCCCTGAGTTTATTGTTAACTTGATAACCTTGCACAGAGTTCTGCAATTTTACGATCTAAATAGGCTGCGTCTGTGTAAACAATCACATTATTATTTACCACACTTGGTTTTCATACAGACGCGTAGCTTATAGAAACCAAACATTATGGTTTGACACAAGGGAATGCCAATAAAGAAAAGGCAAAGCTGTGACACAGCGGACAGAACTGGTTGTCCTGTGTAGTCAGTCTGTGGATAAATAAAACCACCACTGGCCGCCCAGTAAATCACTGTAAATACGATATAGGCAATGCAATAAAGCATTGGGTAGATAACATGAAACAAGCGAACAGGAACTGAACTTAGCATGGTATCACCAATCATAACTATAGAGTTAACTCCGTGGGAGATAATCGCGACACCGATTATTTTGTTATTTCCATTAAAGATCAACAACCAGAAAGCTAACGTCACCAACATGGCGGCCACTGAGGCGATGTTGTAAATTACCCATAATGCTTCGTGGAACCAAGCCATTGGGACAGCCGGTGATGATTCAGGGGGGTCTGATGCAAAAATCACTTCACCATCCTCACACACATGCCTGGTGCCTAAGTTAAAGCTTGTCTCGCACCTATTGGTCAAATTCCTGTTTGAATCTGCAGTATCGGCAGATTTTTCGTCTGTAACCAAGTTTCCCTCGTCATTCTTCTTCTGGTCTGTTACGTTGTTTCCTCGAGCTCTCTGCTTACGTTTTCTCTTGTAGTGGATGGCCGTTACTATGGCAGCACAAACGAAGTACAGTGTGACAAATAAAAAGCTCCAGTTAGTCAGCTTAATATACCACTTGTCAAAAAGTACAGTTACAATCATACAGCCACTGCAGAACGCCGCAATGATGAAGCGATACAACAGCACAACTGGTAAGCCAAACCACTGCAAGATAGATAGATCAGACACATGGATAGAACATTTAGCTCAAAAGCTAGTTTACAGGTTCTCCATGAAAATACATTAAATACTTGTAAATATTCTGAAAATACTAAAAATGAAAATACATTCTGAATACTTGTAAAAATTCTAATATATAGATTTAGGCACGCCTAAAAGCGGAGCTCCCCATTTATTAAATTTTCACTGGAGCTTACAATGTTTTCATTCTAGTGAATAAGCGGCCAAAGTACTAATGTTTATGGCGGTTTATAGGTTCAAGACAAATTTAAATAGCTTACGGTTAAACCGAATGTCAGCAGTACTAGTACGACAAAAATAATAATCTTAAAGCGGGGCAAAATCATTACTCATGGCACGAAAAATTACTTTAGAGTACAGTAAATTATCTGCTTTCTAGCAATAGAAAATAGTTTCGCGATCCTGTAAAAGTTTCGCAGCAGTTTAGTAGACTCCACAATATCTATTACATTGATATAGGATATATTCAACGTGAATCGCTGAGTCTGTCGGATTAGCTCAATCGGTAAGGTGCCAGTCTGCAGATCGGAAGGTCGTGAGTTCAAATCCCAGAGGGTCAAGTTTTTTTTTCCTTTTTCTTTTTTTTTTACCCCGTAGCAATAAAATGGTTTGTTTATTATATCAACCCGATATAGCTTTCGAAACTCCTTCATGTACGATGCTGGCTTTACAGATAGACACGAAAGTCATGGATCGATTATGGCTCTCAATGTCCACTTTTTTGGTTGTCGATTACTTTCTACACGTAATTTTCAGCCACATTTTGTTTCATTGCTTCTTGTTTTTCTTTTCAAACCTCTTTAAATTTTAAAGGCCGCCTTTATACGGCCGCCTTTATACGGCCTTCTTGCTTCACTATTTCTACCATCAAACTATGGCGGCCATGTTGCGCGACTCCGTACGTACGACGTACGCGCCCGCGAGCTATGCCGCTATCCATGTTGACCATGAAAACTCATTTCGATAGTGTTCCTTCTTTCATGCGTATGAGGCTCTGCTCTGCGGCCCTTCGGGCCGCTGTAGAGCTCCGCTAAAAATACTAAACATGACAATACATTCTGAATACTAGTAAAAATTCTAAAAGTACTAAAAATGGAAATACATTATTAAAAACTAGTAAAATTTCTAAAAATTCTAAAAAAATCAACTATTTACAAGAATCTATTACAGGATTAGAATCACTTAGATTAAAAATCGATATTAAGAGATAAGATATAAAGGGAATCGGTTAAACAATTAACAACAACTAACCGTGGTTGTGAAAAATATCGTCATAGAGGCTGAAGCAAATTATTGAACTGTGAAACACTAACAAATCGCCATATTTTACCAAAACCATGTTAAATAATTGTTGCGGGCCCAAGAGAGGCCCGCAACCCTAATCTTGACAGTGACCAGCGGATAGCGTTTTACGCGTGCGCGCCACGTTTATAAACCAGGACCGAACCGGAAGTTGAAATTTTTGTTCTTCCACTAAGCACGATCGGAATGCGAAAATGTGTTAATCACAACAGTTTGTCGTAACACCGGAAGAAAAAAATCTGTTCTCCAAGAGCGATATTTTAAAAACAGCTTGTCACATTAGATAAACCTTCTGTGACATTGAAGGCGTTATGTGTTGCTTTTGAGAACATTTGCTGTGATTGTATCACAGATAAACCACGGTAAAGCGAATGATTCCAACAACGGTTATTGTCGAGAAATTCGTTATAACACTGACAACATAGCGAGTTTACCGACTGAGAAAAATCACATCTAAATTCACACTGCACCGCGTGCGAAAAATCCTTGCGTGACGCGTTACTCAGAATAATTGTCTATTGTCCATTTGATCATTTCAGTCCTCCTTGTTCAGTCGTTTATTAAGCAATTATTGGATGAGGTTGAGTATGATATCGTGAATTATCAAAACCGAGGTCTGTGTTATCTGCCGAAGCCGAAGGCTGAGGCAGATAACACAGACACGAGGTTTTGATAATTCATGATATCATGCGAAAACCGAATTCAATAATTGTTTTATTATACGTTTTTAAACAATGTGCCAACACTTTTTCTAGCGCCGGCGTAAAACTTCGTCAGAACATTGGCCAAAGCGGTTTTATCTTGTGGTTTCTCCAGGTTCTTCTCCCTCAAATAATCATTCAGAATGTTTACACTTGTTTTTGTTGTTCTCTTGGTGTTTTTAGAATCTTTGTTCTCGATCAAAACTTTCAATTCCTCTTCGGAAATGGAGGCGAATCGCTCAGCCATATTTTCAAAAGTTTGACAGCACTACACGGACGAGGGGCTTGGAAACTAGGCGGACTTTGAACTCGACATGATAACCCAATATCTGCAGCAGATATTGGGTTATCATGTCAAGTTCACATGCTACTGTATATTGACTGAATGCTCTCGACCAATCACATGTTTCAAAGTAATTCTAATGTATAATAATTATAATTATCGGCACTGCCTACCAGTACCTTGTCTAAGTGCGTCAAGGCCCGCACTTTCTAGCATGTGGTTACCACTAGTTTTATCATTCGATCTTTGAATTTGTTTTTATAATTATCTCCTGGAACTGGAACCCGCGCGCTTCATTACTGAAATAACACAGAAGAAAACCGTAACTTCGCCGTGGATGATACGAGATGTTTTTTTTAAAAAACACACCGCTAACCCAGAATCTGGATTTTCACAGAATCGGACACAACTGCGCTTGAGCAAGATATTATTTGCAGCAAAATCAGTGTCGGACGGTAATGTGTATGAGCAGACCGTTGTTTGTAGGCATAGTTTGCAGGTCACCAGGTAGGCTTTATACCAATGAAAGAGAGGTAAAATGCATCGAATGATAAATTCATCGTTTTTTTCGACTCTTTTTGCTTGTTTACAAGCAAAAAAGTAGGAGAATAGCGTTTAGTGGACTCAAATCTGAACCGGAAGGGATCGCATTCTTGTTAACTCTCAAGGGAATACTTTCCGCTGTGGGTGATCAAAGCGCGTGACTTGTAAGTGTCACTCTATAGTTGTGCTTCAGCACTTCCGTTCTTGTAGAAAAAACGTGACTTGTCAAATTTACAAACATTATATAAGAATCAAAAACGTGAGTAGCCCAACTCTTACGTCACATAACCAATTAAGAGTGTAAGCGGTTGTAAGAATGTAACGCAATTTTTACTAGTACAAGTCTTTAGGCGCTAATATTAATTTAACCTAAAACGATTAACAACGCAAATTTGTACTCGTACAAGTCTTTCACACACTAAAACGTTGCCAATAGTTAACCAAAGGGAACTCATTTGGTGACAATTGATTATTTCTGCTGAGTTGCACAATTGTGCTTCAGCACTTCCGTTCTTGTAGAAAAAACGTGACTTGTCAAATTTACAAACATTATATAAGAATCAAAAACGTGAGTAGCCCAAATCTTACGTCACATAACCAATTAAGAATGTAAGCGGTTCAGCGCTCGAAGACAGTGAAGTTTAAAACGATTAAGAACGCAGTTTTTACTAGTACAAGTCTTTAGGCGCTAATATTAATTTAACCTAAAACGATTAACAACGCAAATTTGTACTCGTACAAGTCTTTCACACACTAAAACGTTGCTAATAGTTAAAGACGTTTGAATTCTTCCATGATATGTTCGAACAACAATGCCCAGGATAAACCTTCTACTCATACTAACCTCATGCAAAAAAAGTCGATATCTCGAAGAGATCTTTGATTTGATAGAGTTATTCATTCTTTTAACGACCATATCGGTGAAGAAAATCGTGTATTGCTTTACGAAATGATTACAGTGTAATCATTTCGGAAAGCAATACAACACTTCATACAATTAATAAGATATTGCACGCGTAATGATTGGTTGATTCCTGTCGAAAATACTATCGAAAGCTGTAAGTAGCTTACGTTGGGGACGAACAAAACCCTGGGTTTATTTGATCCGTAACGCAACATTAGTTCCACGACGTCTTTGCGCATTGTTTTCTTATTGTTTAAAATAATGCAAATTCACACGGACAGACGTGATTTTATTGGAAATAAACGACTTCTCAGTAAAGTAGCTAAAGCACCACAAACAATTAAACAACGTCACGACAATCCAAATCTGTATTGGCAGTTGCCAACGCAACGATGATCCCGTAATTACCATATTGCATTTCCGGCTTCGGTCGGCTTTCGATTTAACGTTTGGGCGCATTGATCATCGAACTAAATATTTTTATATCACCGCAAATGACATGTTTGTCATGTCGACACTCGGATAAGAAATACAAAACGCAACCAGGACTATCTTTAAATTAGGCTCAGGAACGATGTTTACTTTATAAGAACTAGTGTTACTGCATTCAACTGTCGATAGATAAATATCGATATTCCTCAAACATGAACATATAGACCATAAAGCCATACATTTTACATGACAAGTAAATTATACACGCCCTAGGAATCATCTAAAGCAAAAAAGTACCACAATCGTTTCGCTTATCCGAACTACAATGTCCGTCCATGCGAAATAATCTCGCAAATATGTTTGCATCCTATGTATAGCTGCTAATCATAATATGTAGTGTGTTAAGGAGTCAAACTTACTGGAGATTGTGAAAAATCCTCTGCGTTAGGATACAGCAAACGAAACTGAATCAGACGAAACTCGTCGCGAAGAATATTACAGCACATTCTTCGGCAGATTCACTCTGTTATAATTCAGCTCAGTTCTTTGTCTGACTTCTATTTGCTAATGCAAGAAAATGAATATCTAATTCAGAGAAGCATGTCACGGTCACGATGTCACACAACAGTAAAAATGTACGTGTCTAAAGGAGGGGGGAATTGGGGAATGCTGAACACCACATTACCGCAACAAAACTCGGCAAATATTGCAATATTACAAAAAAATGAGAACTACCACGATTTCTGGGTAAGCTTGTATGGCTCAGTAATAAACTGCCTTCGCGTGTCGCTTTGATCAGGGGTACCCATCGAGAATATAGTTCAAAACCACTTAAAGATAGCACCGTTCAACGTATTTTAGTATTTAAACGGTAGTTATAGGCATATTTTTTTCCCCTAAAAATTTTTTATCTGTTCGGATTTCCTAGCTGAAAGTCTAGTGATCCGAAAGTTATAGGGATCAAAACTTACCTTTTCGAAAAAATTCCAGCCAGAGAAGGGCTCCCGAAAATTCTAGGTGACCTTTTTAGAGTAAAAATCCGTTAAAAATGAACAATTATACCATTTTTTAGATATTCGAAAATCCTAGGAAAGGCAGGCAAGCAAAAAAATTTACAACGAATGTTCCGAAAATTCTAGATCTCAAATCGTCTTCCGAACAGATAGTTAACGAAATATTCCGTTGGGTGCCCCTGTTTGATTACCGAAAAAATGATGTTTGGTTCACTAGTTATTCGAATTGTGTCGTATATGTGTCGTTGAATAATTGTTAAATATATCTACCTTAATATATATAAAATATTGCAAAATCTACAAATGACGTTAACAAAAACAAACATTACTAACAATGAATACAAACTTTGGCTATTATGATAACAACTAAGTTAGTTATTTTAATTATGAAATACAATGAACAACTGCCCATTGATTTTCGATCAAACTTTTTTAGTGGGATAAGTTGTTTAGTAACGAGGACTTGAATTTTAAAATAAAAATGGGGGATCACCGTATTGGTTAAGGAACAGAAGGACCTTGTATACGCCATATAGTTTATAAATGTATCAGCTTCTATTTTCGCATTGTTAAAGTTTGTCTTTATGCCCGGGGAGAGGGGGAGGGGGCGGACTCTCCTACATAGCCTATACGGGGACGTGCCGCTGGATAGGGTATGGTTTTTGACTCCTCTGGCCCTCAACAGGGTATATAATTTCAAGCTCCTCTGTCCTAAACAGGGCCTGAAGCTGTCCTTGACAGGGTATGGATGCAAGACTGTCAACCATGTATTTACAGTGCTTTCACTTTCACTTTAATAAAAAGCATTATTTTATTTTGTGGGATCGGTGTTTTCACATTTCAATGCGTCAAACATCGCGTACGGAACGCAATCACAATAAAGCTTAAATGATTGTTGATGTTGTCCTTTGTCCTAAATAGTATTGTCCTAAGCAGGGTCAGGGTTTCAAATCCCCAGCTGCACCAATATACCTAAACTTAGGTCAAGTACCCACCCCGGGCCATTATGTAGTTTGTTTGGACGATTGAAGAGTGCGAGGACAGTTCTAAGGGTTAAAGTTTGTATGGAATACAAATATTTATAGAACGCGTGAAACCTCTGAAATGCATCCTGCTCAGAAAATATTTCCTCGACTCACTTACATCAGACCTGTCGGTCCTCAAACCTATGCCCTCCCCAGACTGAGAATACCAAGTTCCATTACAAAACTTAATCTTTGGTCCCCGCGAACGAATACTTCGGAAATCACTGTTCGAGGATTTATGTTTGATAGTGCACCCATTAAATCTAATTGAAAACGAGTGTAAATTTAATTCTCTCTACACGATGTGATTTATGACGTCGTGATATACAAAGTATTTCCATTAGGTACTCCAATATTACTCCAATATGAGTACCCAAACTCTTAGTGGCTTTTCATACACCCTGTTCGGAAATGTTGATATGTCGTCACTAGTGAGAAAACCAGACTTTATGGAAAGAGGATAACGTCAATATAACGATTTTTTGGCCAGACCTGCTTTTATTTATGACGTAACTATGGCCACGTCAAAAACCATGGACAAATAGATGACGCAAACAAAAAAAAAAACAGCTATTATTTTTCCTCGAAAACAGCTTCGACGCAAGCATACTGCACAAGCGCGATCACAAGCACAAGGATCATTTTTCTCCTTTTTTTTATACCTGCGCTTGTGCTTTAGTTCGTGTGAAAACGAACTCCGCTTAAGCACAAGAAAAGTGTTTACGTTTGGCCGTGTCTAGCCAATAAAAGCACATGTTCCACATTCTCCCGCGTTTGAGAACTTGAACAAATTGACGGAGGCCGCGGTTGATTTTGATAAACGTTTTCCGAGGTTGTTCGGAAGAGTGTTGTTAATTTAAAGACAAAAGCAAATGGGCACAAACACGGGCACGAGTAGCAAAATAAGATGTTTCGTTTTCCTCTTTTTTTAGTCAAAGTTAGTAGAGGAGACTGACTCTGAGACTAACTCTACTAACTATGTTTTAGTCGCTTTCGCTTAGTCATCACACAAGTAAGAGAGAACAGCACTCGATTCCTGGAAGTTTCTGCCGCCATATTTATCGAGAGAACGGAGTCGGGAACGGGGTCTTCTAACTTGTAAACATCGAGTACTTATGCTTTTGCTTATGCTTATGTCGACGTTCGTTTTCACTTCATGGCACAAACTACTTATGTTTGTGCTTGTGCTTGCGGATTGCGCTTGGACGTTAGCGGGTGTTCCTTGAACCGCAGTGCACGTGGGGATATCAATAAATTTACATGTACGTCCGAGGCACGGGGGGGGGGGGGGGGGAAGCACTCCCATATATGAGCTATATAGGTATGTGCCGCTGTGAAGGGTATGGTTTTCAAGCAGTTTAGTCTGGGATAGGGTATAGAAATCAAAGAGTTTTGGTCTAGAAAAGGGTATCATTTGCCGAAAAACTGATAAGAGGTATGAAGAATTAAGTCCAGAATAGGAATAGAAACCCAAAAGAGAAAGAGGCTTCCCTACACGTGAATAAAATCATTGTGACAATGTTGTTGACAGATGGTTTTCCTTTAAAAACACTGATCGTGATACAGTTCTAAAAAGAAGCAAGTCTGGGATAGGGTAGGGATTTTCGATATCTAGTCTGGTATAGGGTTGCAAAACCAGCTGAAGATGGTCTGGTATAGGGTAAGGGTTTCAGAAGCCCAGCGGCACACCCCCACCCAAAAATACACAGGGTGCCCCCCGGGGTCCGAGGGTAAACAATAATGCGCGTGTCAAACCATTACAGCAACAACAACAACAACAACAACGTGATGTTGATGCTCTCGTTAAAGCATTGTTTTGTTGAACAAAACAATGCTTAAACAAGAGCAACAACATCAAACAAGCAAATAAAGAAATAATATTTAAACCAAATTCGACATCCCTTATTTTACTCCTTTTTATTACACAGCTTGGAAAAGATAAAAACAGATATACTGTACCTGTACCGTAAACATGTCAACTAATTATAATTATTTATACCGCAAAACGTCCACCCCACACGAAATCGGTATATTATAGTATTACTTATTACACGACTAAGGCGGTTCGAGGGCCAATACTTAAATCAGCCAATCAGATTACTTTATTTCCGGTCCCGCGAGGGCCGATATTTTCCAAGTATCGGACCGGGTTTTGTCCCGGATGATCCCGCGCTAATTCCCGGGCGATTTAGCGCAAGATTTTTGCAAGATTTGTTTTTTGCAAAAAATTTTTCCGAGTTTTTATTGCTTTGAAAATGATATGACCCGGCTTACACAGAAATAATTATAACTTCTTTAGCGCGCGTAAAAGTTTTGCCGCACATTGTTTTCCACGACATCTTCTAGGTAGCAATTCTCACTACACAAAGTTTCCAGTCGTGTAATAAATCTCTTATTAACCAAGCTTGCTCGGGACCGTACTGGGCGAATATTGGCCCTCGGTCTTTTTTGTACGGACCTCGCTGCGCTCGATCCGTACTGTCAAGACCTCGGGCCAATATTCGCCAAGTACGGCCCTCGCGCGTGGTTAATAAGATATATTTATCTACATTGGTGAAAAACCTTGCAAAGTAACGATGATTTCTATAAAAAAAATACAATTCTAATAAGGTATAGCATCTACATGACTACTGCTGGCACCGTGCTATAGCTGGGCTCATACCAAAGATGACTTCCGAGTTAAAGTTATAATACATAACATGGTTATACATTTTTGCAATTTTACAAAATAAATGTAATGTTTTGTGTTAACAGCCTTTCTATTTTCCACACTTTGTTTTTATCCAAATTCGTAGGCGATAGATAGCAAACATCAGGCTTTGAAACAAGGGAAGACCAATAAAGAAAAGGCAAAGCTGTGATACCGCGGTGAGAACTGGTCTCCCTGAGTAATCAGTCATCGGATAAATGTAAGGCATCCCAAATGAATTTGTTCCACCGACCGCCCAGTAAATAAGAGTAAACACGATATAGGCTATGCAGTAAAGCATTGGATAGATGACATGAAACAAGCGAACAGGAACTGAACTAAGCATGGTATCGGCAATTATAACTATGGAGTTAACTCCGTGGAAAATAATTGTGTCAGCAGATATTTTGCTATCACTGAAAAGCAACACCCAAAAAGCTAAGGTCACTAAATTTGCGGCCACGGAGGCAATGTTATAAATTACCCACAATGCTTCATGAAACCAAGCCATTGTGATAGCCCGTGATGCTTCTGAGTCGTCTGGTATGAAGACCACTTCACCATCCTCACGCACATGCCTGGTGCCTAAGTTATAACTGGTTGAGTTCCTATTGGAATCTGTGGTATCGGCAGCCATGTCTTCTGAAACCGAGTTTCCTTCGTCATCCTTCTTCCGATTTGTTACATTGTTTCCTCGTGCTCGGTGCTTACGTTCTCTCTTGTAGTGGATGGCTGTTACTATGGTAGCACAAACAAAGTACAGAGCGACAAATAGAAAGCTCCAGTTGCTCAGCCAAATATACCACTTGTCATAAAGAAAGGTTACAATCATCCAGCCACTGCAGAATGCCGCAATGATGAAGCGATACAGCAGAACACCTGGCACACCAAACCACTGCAAGATAAAGGTAACCGACTAAATTTAGTTAAAAAAAGACAAGGTCATTACGCTATGATATTCATCAAGATATTAATTAAATAATATACATAAAAGATCAGCATTTTAAAGAACCCCAGTTTGAAGGCTTGATAACGCTATCTAATGGATGAAAAAATATATATCCAGACAATACGTATTAAGATGGTTTCCGCCCAACATTCGAGCAGTACAGGCAAAAATAAAGTTACCAAAAAGGCCTCTTAGCATGGTAACATTTTAAGTACAGCTAACAAAAACCTTCCAAAAATTTAGCACTCAAGCTGACCCCTCGAGAGAAAAATGGATTTGAAATTGTCAATATTTCAGTTACAAAGGACGTTTCACGCCAGTTCAAAACAAAATGGCGCGCATTTTAAACATTTTTACGAGGTTTGACTTAAATTTTCTCGAGAATGCTTTAGAATTTATAAATTACGGGGTCAGTAAGACAAATAAATTTCGATAAGATCTTTTAAATAGTATACAAAATGATGCCGAGTAGATTTTTTGGTACTTAATTTTTGCACTCATTGCTCGAACTTTCAGCGGAATCCGTCTTAACAAAATCAGCATACACCCTGTCTACTGAATAGAGATTAATATAAGAACTTATGCAATAACCGAGATACTGCACATGTTATGATTGGTAAAAAAATGCCTGTCATCTTTATGAGGGCGGACGCAAATATGACGTTAAGGCGTCGTGTGACTTGCGCGCGTGATCTATGTGGATAGTCCATGTCAATCTTACAAAAAGTTCTTAAAACTTGGGACCAAAACAAAAACACGAGAGACATCTAACTACGCTAAACAAGCTTGAAGCATGACTCGAATGAACTAGATATAAAAAACTACATGAAAGTGTTTGTTGAGTAGTTTGGCGACGTCTCGGGAAATCCATGACTAGCGATAGACCACTGAGCTTAATTAAAGCTCATTTAGTTGCATAACTTTTTTTTTTTTAATATAGAGTTTTTGCCGTTGACTTTTTCATTTTTCTGGTAAGAAATTCCATTGTTGTTGTGTATAAGGACCTAAACACTATCAAGGCAAGATTTGCACAACATAATATAGCATCTCGCCGATATAATAGAAAAAAATAAAAGAAACATCGTAAACAGAAGTGTAAGATGTTTATTACGTCTCTCCAGATATTTATAAACCGAAAAAACCCCTCACTGTCGAGCCCATCTTTGGAATAAGGATGCCTTTGTGTTTCTTTCTGTGAAGATATGTTACAAAACATCACTAAAACATAAAGAAATCCACTTTTTTTCTTGTGCGAGCCCTAACTGATATTTAACTTGAAACAATTAGGCTCCCGCATAAGGTCATTAAAAGAAAAAAAAAGGCGCCCCCCTGGAGCTTACCGTGAAAAAGCTTTTATGGTCTTACAAACATTCACCGATTGGAAAGAGTAGCGTAAGAAAAAACGCGTCGGTAAATTTAGAGCTTCATGTACATGCATCTTTGGAATGGGATATATTATAGAGTTTTGCGCGCTTTTCCCAACATTGCTGGTAGTTTGCAGAGTTTGCCCGGGTACGGCGAACAATCTACGAGGTGGTCTATTCAATAAGTAATCAGTAACGCAACATTTAACACGTTCAGATTGTTTTCTTCATGGTAGTAATGCCAAGTCACGCGATTTCATTGGAAATAAACGACCTTCTTAGTTAAGTCACCAGGTTGCAAAAATTCAGCATAAACAAAAACGACGAAAACAACAACAACAGCAACAAAAACACAATCTAACGAAACTAGCCCTCTTTCACTTATTTAAAGTTGTCAACTTGACACAATGCAAATTCACTTGCGTAACAATGAACCCCTAATAATTATTACCGTGCATTGCATTCACGAATTGTTTACACGTGAAACCGGCTTCGCTCGGCTTCCAATTGCAAACTGTTTGGGTGCATCTATCAACGAAGTGTGTACATATTTTTCTCTGAAAATAATGACATTTTTGACATGTCGACTCTCGGATTAAGGAAAAAAAAAGAATGGAAAGCACAAAACGAAACTAGGTCTAATAATCCTAAGGCTCGGGCACAATGTTTACTAGAATCTGCACCGTTTAATGTTACTACATAAAATTGTCGACAGATAGAACACATAGCCATATATTTTACCTGATTTTACATGACCGAACTGAACGATGCCGAAGGAGTCGTCTAAAGCAAACCTTTGCTACAGACACGTTCCTGATCTTAACTACATGTCTGTCCATGCGAAATTATCTCACAAATATTTTGGCATCCTAGGAAAATTCATTTCATATCTACTCATAATTGTAGTGAATTAAAGAGTAAAACTTACAGGAGATTGTGCAAAATCCTCTGCGTTAGGATGTAGCAGACGAAACTGAATCAAACGAAACTCTTCGCGAAGAATATTACAGCACATGTTACAGCAGATTCACTTTGTTGTAATTCAGCTCAGTTCTTTGTCTGACCTCTATTTGTTAATGCAACTGAATGGATATTGTTAAATATTCAGAGAAGCATGTCCGTCACTTTCGCGGTGTCACGCACAACAGTAACGTGTAAGTGCCTCGGGGGGCTTCTGTGACAATTTACTGTTCTTCAGTCCACCGCAATGTTTAAAACATCCAAAAAGGTAGCCCCGATTGTAGAATCCGCTTGCACAAATTTACAATGAGCTAGAATACCCCAGAAAAGTACAGTGTACCTTTAGTCGACTGGGTGACGATAAGTTATGTAATTCCTTTGCTTCTAATCACTCTGGTGCGAATGAGCACGTGACCGATAAAACCTACAACGTTTCCAGGAGTATGAGCAACTCAGAGAGAAATTATGCACGTACGTAGTAAATGATAAACGACCAAACTCTGTTTACACGTTCTTTTTATATTCAGATAAAACTGCTGAGTTTCTTTAATAGAAGTCAGATAGAATACCTAAAGTAATTAATAAAACGCGCCCTATGATTGATATTATTGGGTGACCCGTGTGTCTCTAAATCTTGTTGAGGTAATTGAAACGAAAAAAATAAAAAAATGTGAAAGTGATGCTCAACATAGGAGGCGCGGTGGTCAAAGGTTACCGTGCTGTACTCTGGATCGAGCAATCCGGGTTCGAGCCCTGGCCGGGGTTATTGTGTTGTGTTGTTTGGAAACTGAGACACTTTACTCTCATATAGTACCTCTCTCAACCCAGGTGTATAAATGGATACCGGCGAAAAAATGCTGGGGTAACCGTACAATCGATTACAGTGGAACCCCGATATAACGATATGTCAAGGGAGAGTAAAATTATATCGTTATATCGAGGTATCGTTAGAACCCCGGTATATCGATATGGCCGTGAAATAACCGAAAATTCGTTATATCGGGGTTACAATCAAAGATACTGAAACTTAGAGAACTATAAATGACAAGGAGGATAAAGATGATAAAGTTGATAAAGAGGCTAAACACAGTATCATTTCGATATAATTGTACAAAGCTGTTGGCAGAAACATAGAGATACTCGATACTGTAAGTTCATGTTTAAATTCAATGTTCTGCATTCACAATATCACGGGAAGATTTTACGTTCTGCACTAAATTCTCATCGTTATATCGGGAATCGTATATCGAAGATCGTTTTATCGGTGTTCTCCCATACTCTTTACTGTCTTGACAGGACACAGAATACTCATCGTTATATCGGGAATATCGTTATATCGGGGTTCCACTGTAGCATCCCATCTCGAATGAAGTAGAAATACTCCTGATCGCTTAATTCTAAAGAAACCGGGATATGCTTTTGCATTATGGTCTTGACGCAGACTTTACCTTAGTGTTGCTCAACGTTTTTTTTACATGCAGCTTACTTCACAAAGTGTCTTATAAATGGCTAAAAGCATCAGTTTTATCCGCGACCATCGTTTTTTTTTTTTGTGCTTGGTTTTCCTCATGTTTTGGGTAGGCAGAACTCAACAAACTGCTTATAAAAAATAGTGATTTAAACGAACGGACTATGTTACACAGTGTCGTTTGGGTAAGATAACTTTATTTTTAGCAACAATGCATTCAGTACACTTTTAGTAGTACAAATATAGAAACAAAGGAAAATATCTACATTTTACTGGTCATGTATAAACAATAACATGGATAACTCAGCAATAAGGAACAACAATTTTTTGGAGGCAGCGTGGATAAATGATTTGGGGCGCTGATCTTGTAATCCTGAGGTCCCGGGGGTTCAACCCTTCTCTTTGTTACTGGGTAGATTTGTTCTCGGTAGCCCAAGTTCAACTCCTCGAGCACGCTTTGTTAATTGCCCTTGTCTCCTCCTTTGTATTTTTTTTTGCCCCCTCTGAACTACTTCCATATTATTTTTTTTCTTTTTTTTACAAAAGCAAAGTTCAAAAACATCACAGAATATCAAAGGGCAAACTTGAGAAAGAAACTCCAGCAAACTGGTCTGTTTTGAGTTCGATCGATCTGGAAAGTTTGCCAAATCTTTATCAGTGATCTACATTACTATATCTAGACCACAGTGCATCGACGAGATATAGCCTCTTCAACTATAAACATATATACAAGGCAAGACTACCGTTGATCTATGTTGGACATCCAATTTAGTATACACCTAGTTGAAGAATCGTTGATTCATGAAAAGCATAAACCATGAACGATGAGACCCAAAGGTTCACTTGGAAATCAGAAAAAAAAAATAATAATCGTAGACCGTGACAGAAAAAAACATGGTAACAAAAAGGGGTTGCCTAAGTCGTGCTTTGAGGTTCTGAAAGAATAAAAGGAACATTACTAAGCTTACTAAGGCTTCCTACCCATAGTACCAGTGGGTCATATCGTTCATGGTCTATGCTTTTCACAGGGTCGATGTTCCTTCACTTAGGCATAGTCTGTGACAATTCAACACTCTAACACTACGGTGACCTCTGCAGTTGTACGATCTTCATTGAAAACGGCGAACGTAAAAGGACGTTTCTTGTCTAATCACGACACTATTTTACACACTTAATTTTTATCCAAACTCGTAGCTTATAGAATCCAAACAGCAAACTCTGACACCAGGGAAGGCCAATAAAGAAAAGGCAAAGCTGTGACACAGCGGAGAGAACTGGTCTTCCTGTGTAGTCGGTCTGAGGGTAAATATATGGCATGCCAGACGAATTTGTGCCACCGACCGCCCAGTAAATCACTGTAAGCGCGATATATGACATGCTGTAGAGCATCGGGTAGATAACATGAAACAGGCGGACGGGAATGGAAGTGAGCATAGTATCACTGATCATTACTATGGAGTTGACTCCGTGAACAATAACTGACAAAGCGCTTAATTTATTCCTTGAACTGAAGAGCAGCAACCAGTAAGACAAGGTCACCACAAGGGCTGCTACTCCTGCGATGTTATAAACTACCCACAATGCTTCGTGAAACCAAGTCATTGGGAAGACCCGTGATGCTTCAGCACCGTCGGTAGCGAAATCAATTTCGTCAGCATCATCATGCACAAGACCATTGCCCACGGTAATCCCTGGCTGGCCTCCATCGTCCGAATTTCCACTTGATGCAAAGTTCCTCATGCCATTTTCAGCCTGGTCTCCAACATTGTGCTCACCCTGTTTGCGTTGTTTCCTGTAGTGGATGGCCGTTGCTATGGTAGCACAAACGAAATACAGAGTGACGAAAGAGAAGCTCCAGTTACTCAGGTAAATCAACCACTTGGGTCCGTTGCGCCTGAAAATAACTGCGCTCCAAATGATGGAGGAAAAGCAGAATGTGGCAATGACGAAACGGTAGAGAAGAACAACTGGTACGCCAAACCACTAAAAAAGAAAAGAGAAATCCAGTCACATTTCGATGTTGCCGAGAACATAGACTCCCTAATCTGATATTCTTTTTCTAGGGTCAAGCTCAAAATCTGCTACGTCCGTTCAGGGTATCAATGACAATTATAAACAACATTTCTAGAAACCAATACGTCTGAATTCGAAGATTTAGCTGTAAAGAGATTCGCAATATCGACAGATCATGTAGTGGCGATCACTGATGTAACATGAACTGGCGCAGTTCACTTGCCACAATGCCCTAAAGATATCCCGGCAGATCTCGAAATCTCTTGCCAAGATTAGCCACTTCACTGTCACAAAAACTATACACAAAAGCACTGCGCCAGCGACAGTCAAAACAAAAAAGAAAACAGTTGGAAGCCGATTGTTTTTCCTTGTTGTTATTCAACATTACGCAATGCAAACTGAACTGCCGTGTTAATAATTCATAGAATATATATCTACACAACAGAGGTATCTGATTACAAACTGCTTTAGTAACTACATAAAATGTGTTACAAATATACATCTGGAGGCTTTTTTTTCTGCTTTTTTCTGCTTGGGGTATATGTTTATTGAACTTTAGGATTTCAGATAGGATTTTGGTCTTCATATGACTACCACTGAGACTATAACGTAAACATAAGCAGGCTTTGGAAGCGGGCTAATTACAAAACTACTGCCACATTGCTAGCTATTACTTTTCATCAAATCCCAAAATATTAAATACAAAATACACCATTAAAAATCGTCGAAGACGAGTGAATTCGATTAGAGATTGTAAGAGATAGATAACTGAACTTATGTTACCTTCTAAGCGATGGAAGCATATGTTTCCAAAACTAAAATTAAATTTGTAGATTTCTATATTCTATGAAACCCTCTGCTAGTATGAAATATAACTTACAGGAGATTGTGCAAAATCTGCTGAGTTGGGATACTGCAAACGGAAGTGAATTAAACGAAACTCTTGGCGAAGTACGCTCCAACACATTATCCTCTGAGATTCAGCTTCTATCGTAATTCTCTCTTTACCTGACCTTTCCTCTGTACAAACAGTGTGACATACAAAGTTGGCGAGAAAGTCACGATGTCACATAATTAGATGAACGTGACAGAAATCTTTTCTCGGGATTTACCTGGGACTCAAGACTACTCTCTTACAAGAAAAAAAAAAATAATCATGAAATCTAGAGACATCTTCAAGCTAACTCGTAATTTCCAAGCATCGCATAGTGTCATCGTAATTAAATAAATGCATCCATGCCCCTCATAGTTGTTTTAAGGAAACGTAACGAACGCCAGTGAGTGTTTGTGTCGATGGCTATGGCATTCTATGTACCGTTGTTGCTCTTAAAACGTATCGCGTCAAATACCTTTTTGTTAATACTACTCTTTGGTGCCTTCTTATAACTGAAATTCACATCGGACAAGGACTTCTCTCTATCTAATGTCGAATATGTCTTTCCTTCGGGGTATTAACCTGCCGTAAGCTCATTTGATAAAACGAATGTCGTCATTCTTTTCTTGCACGGAAAATTAAGAAATCACAATTCAACTTGCTCCCAATGTGTTGCTTCATAACTCAGTTAATAGAGCATCGCACCGGTATTGGTGGAGGTTTAGGGGTCGAATCCTGCTGAAGCCCTGATTTTTTTAAGCTTCTTTCCTTCCAATTTCTTGAATTGCATATTCACTACAATTTTTTTTTCACATCTGGCCGGAGTTCAAATATAGTTTTTCACATACTTTACGTCAACGAATAAAATAATGATGTTAGCGCAGACGTCATGTGCTTGAAATGATGCATTTAAATTTATGTTGAGTCTGCCCAGTTAGCAAAATTCACGGCCGCCATTTAGTAAATATTTATTCTTTTTCTCGTAAACAAAATGACAAACATGTACATTTTTTTTGCCGTAAAAACTAACCTTTGCAACAGTTACATTTGCCTCTTACCCTGATTAGTCCGATGCTGAACGAACTCCAAATCTCTAGTTCTGGTCTTGTCTTGCGATTGGCTAAAACACGCTGGGTGGCCCCAGGTTGAGTTTGGTTTCATTGTAACTCTGAACTGCTTAGAGAGGTACAAAGTTTTCTTGTGACCTAATTAAAAAATTCATACAGGCGGCGTTCTTGGGAAAAAGCAATACTTGATGATGTGTTTTCGATCTCCCCGTATTGCAGTACTGATACAAAAATACTAGACTGTAAGCAGTCCTTTTTCATAGTTCGTCGATAGTCAAGCGAATTAAGAGCGCAAAAGGAAAAATGCCGTGAAAAGTGTGGGGGCGAGATCTTTCCTAGATCTTCCGTGGTCTTTTTTTCCACTCGCCTTCAGATCATGACTAATACACCACACGAGTACTACGAGTAACATACGGGTAACATACGAGTAACACACGAAACATACGGGTACATACAGGTACATACCGTAGAATTCCGGTTATAAGCCCCCCCGCTTATAAGCCCCCCCCGGTTATAGGCCCATCATCCTGGAAACAAAAAAATACATAAGGTTATAAGCCCCCCCGGATATAAGCCCCCCTCTACCAGATGACAGTACTGAATAGGGCTAAATGTTGCTTTATTATGTGTTTTTAACTTAAAAACGTATTGTCATCAACACTCCCGTGGCTCGTTTTGAAACGTTTTTTTCATTCCGCTTATAAGCCCTCCCGGATATAAGCCCCTCCGCTTATAAGCCCACCCAAAACCCCTTACGAAGTTGTATAAGCCCAGGGCTTATAACCGGAATTCTACGGTACGCCCTCTTCCCCTCAAAAAGCTTGCATGACGAGTCCAAAACAAAAGTAAGACACAAAACCATTAAACGAGAGTAACACACGGAACATACGGGTAGCATACGGATAAAAACGGGTGCAAACCAGTTCCCATTTCATTAACGAAATGCCAAAATCATTCAAAACATAGGAAAAGGGAAGGTATTCATCGCACCAGAATATCTTATTATCAATAACCGTATTTCTCTTGGCTCGTTTTTTTTCTGCACAGAGTCTCGGGCTCGGATTTTCTAAAATTTTGAAGTCTCGGGCTTGGATTTTAAAACGAGGGTTTCGACGTCTCGGCGAGTCTCGGATTTTGAAGATCACGACATCCAACGTCAAGGGTGGAAAGACCAGCAAATGATTTCACAACCGTCACGCTTTATTGGCCTTTTTTGACTGTATCTTCTTGAATTTCTTTTTTTTTTTTCGATGCAGTTCCGCATCACACAGCTTATTTCAGTTCAATCACGCGTCACCCCAAACCCTTTGCCAACCTCTTTTTATACTTTATCATGGCGTGACAGTGAAAACCAGCAATGCTCTTTGTCCCTGGGCCGTCACGCAATTTTGTTTTGAGGGGAGAGGGATGAAAAATCAATATTTTTTAGATTATTATTCGATTATTATACCCGTATTTACCTGTATGTACCCGTGTTTTTTGTTTTGTTTCCGTGAAGAGTGAAATGAAATGGGAACGAAGCACCCGAATCTGATTATTCATATGTTACGGGTACGTGAATAAGCGTATCCTATAACATTCAAAATTGACTTTTTTACTAGTAAAATGGTTTTGTTCACTTTTTTGGACTCGTCACGCACGCTTTTTGAAATGAAATAGGAACTGGTATGCACCCGTATGTATCCGTATGTCACTCGTATGTATCCGTATGTTACTCGTATGTTACCCGTGTGTACCCGTATGTACCCGTATGTTCCGTGTGTTACCGTAGTTACCCGTATGTTTCCCGTATGTTACTCGTAGTACTCGTGTGGTGTATTAGTCATGATCCATTTGTTTTGCTTCTCGATCGACGTACTGAGAAAAAAACGACCGCTTGTAGCGCTAGCTTAATCTTTACAGGATCGCCAAGTAAATCTGATGAAACAAATAATCATCACTTTTAGGTCTTACAAACGCCTATAGTGGCAGTTTAGCGAGAAACATTTCATAGGAAGATTCGCTGACACATGACAGCTTTCTCTTCTCTCGACCGCGACAGCAGAGACTGCGTGACAAAAGAAATAGTTCTGCGAACCAGTTGTATGTCACGTTTCTTACCGTACGGTAACTAGTCATGTACCAGATTAAAATACCTTCTGGACAGAATTTCTTCGGATTCCAAAGCTCGTTATTGTTCAAACGATACGCAATGTGAAATGTTAAACCAAGAAAAAAGTCAATAAATACCAAGACTTAAACTGAGTTTCTACCATTAACAAGAAAAACAGTTGGCTCCCGCCACAATAATTGACTCTTACAGGTGGAAAATCTCCTACTGATTTTGTGTAAAGAGACAACTTCCGCTTTATTCGAATACATTTTCCTTGTGTCATCTATATGCGAAGTTAAGTTTTTGTTTTGTTTTTGCACTCAGTTTATCATTTTGTTGCCTCACTTTTCAATTTGGGTCATGCAAAGGATCGTTGTTAAATCGGAACAAAAACTCGATTGAAGAGCACACTGGTACTAGCATGACCATGAATAAAGGCCTCGATCCCGTATTCATTTGATAATTCTGACGAAACTATATTTTGAACACTGTGCCGTGAATACTTATTCGCCATTCTCTCACCTGAAGGGACACTACTTCTATTTGGACGCCGCGGTATATCATAGAATACTATTGCCGTGGTAGGCAATGAATCCTTTTCAAATCCTATCAACATTTCTTCTTTTTACAGTGTTGGATTTAGGAAACGGACAAGGTGGGTTCAATTTTGTATCTGGAGAAGCAATTAAGGTCAATAGGGACACTGAAAACAATTTTAGACAGTCGAGGTGGGGTACACAAAGTAGTACAATGTGCTGTTCACTGAAGTAAATTCAAGTACTAAAACGAAATCATTTCAATGATATTCATCCCCTTTACAAGGATTCAAGTCACTTTTCTTTTTCAGCGATATTGTTGCAAGTATAAAAAGATTGTCAATTTAATTTTGAAGAGGAGCATTCGAGGAGTAGATTTTGGCGTATCATTCATTTATTTACAAGTGATTTTAATGTATATAACTAAAAAACAAAAACAAAATACAAAAAAAAAAAAAAAAAAAAAAACAAGCGTTAACTTAGCTTAACTTCCTAGAATAGGACACACTGTATGAAGATTACAATATGGGGTTTTAATAACGGGAAAATTTCATTACGATATTGTATTAATTAACTCAAGCATCTCCTGTTAATTTTACTTGATGTGCGACCTGCCTTATAGGTGTTGGTCAATTACTTTATTTGTTCGGCTTTACTGTATTCATAAGTAAAAATCAAATAACATTTACAGAAGTGGGGCATTTTACTTCCAAAGTGTAAACAAGTCAAATATATAACAGATATAATTAAAATAAGTTACATCACTAGGTGACTGTCGATAACTTGGCGAATGTTCAGATGAATATTGTCAAATGCAAGGTGCATGTTAAATGGAGGAAAATGTCCTTTAAATTTAACTCTTGTTTTGACAGCTAAACAAGTCCGTTTCGGAAACAAACCGAAAAAACTGAACAACATCGTGTACCTTACAAATGACATGCAATAGAAGCTGCTGGTTTCCAACGAGATAATTCCGCCACAATAATCGATTCGGTCATGTGCATACTCCCCTGCTGGTTTGTGGAATAGTGACATCGATAGATCTTCTTTTGTGACTTTCTTTTAAATATATTTTTTTACGGTAAATTGTACCCTGACATTATTGTGAATCTGTTGTGATCCAGGGGGAATTGTTGTAAAATGTAACCCACTGAAATGAGAAATGTATGTCTAATTTCGGGAGTGTACAGGTACCCGCAATGTCGACCTGGGTAACGTTACTACACATCTTTTAAATATTTCTTTTTTAATAAACATACAAATATTCTTGTCACAAGGTCTGAAAAATTTGTAAGTGAAGCTTTCAGGACTGTATCGCACAGTCTTCATCCGCGATTAAAATGAGCTAACGTTGTCTCGTGAATGCAAACTGTTTAGTCACGTGAAAACAGATGGTCAAAAATGGCGGGAAGATCATAGCCCCCCTGTTTAGCGTTGGGCGTTGACGTCTGACATGGATGGCCTCCTTCATTTTTCTTTTGACATCTATCGAATCTTTATCAAGAATCTTGACTTCTTCCCAGTCGATTTGTTCTTTGGCCTGAGACTGGTGTTCCTGGATCGCAGTTGTTGGTTGTTTCTCATGTTCACTCAGTCGCTTCTACAGAGTTCTCGCTGTCTCGTCCATGTAATGTTTTCGGCAATCGCTGCATGTGTTGTCGTATACGATGCCGGTCTTCTTTGCAGTTGGTGTCCTGTCGTTTGGATGGACTAAGACACCTGCGTAAGCCTTGTAGTACGTGCGGATTTCTTGTGCCTTGAAGACTCTACTAAGATGTTCGGAGAGTCCCGACACATAAAGCAGGCCTGCGGAGATTGGTCTAATTGTCTCCGAGGTGCTGTTCTCCTGACTTGTGGGGCTAGGTCTAGAAGAGACTTTAAACATTCAGCGTTTGTAACCATTTGCGACTAGAGCACGTTGTATGTGCCGTACTTCCTTTGCCTTGTCTTCCTCCTCGCTAACAATGTGTTCGGCTATGTGTAGGAGGATCCTCAAAACTGACCGTTTGTGATGTAGGTGGTGGTTTGAAGTGAATTTGAGATATTGATCCGTGTGGGTGGGCTGCCTATACACAGTTGTTTTTGTGCTCCCGTCCTCGTTCACATGGACAAAAGTGTCAAGGAAGGGTAGTTTACCGTTTTCCTCTTGCTCGCTGGTAAACTTTATGTGAGGGTTAATGCTGTTGATGTGTTGGGTGAAACTATCGATGTTGGCAGCGTGCTTTTTAGTGAACGTGTCATCCACATAACGATACCAGATGTCAGGTGGGTTGGGTGTCGTAGATAGGACAAACCTCTCGAAGTGTTCCATGTACAGCTTGGCAACTATCGGTGAAATAGGAGACCCTATGGCGGTGCCTTTGTTCTGTTTGTAAAAGCATCCACTGTACATGAAATAGGTGTTATTCAGGCATAACTCAAGAAGCTGCGTTAGTTTGTTAACATTCAGAGTGGTTCTGTCCTGTCAGCTGTTGTCTTGTTCCAAGCGCTGTCTGATAACCCGGACTGCTTCATCAGTGGGAATGCTGGTAAACAGCGCGCTGACATCAAACGACACAAGTTTCTGGGAAGGGAGTACTTCTAAGTCCTTGATCTTCTGGACAAAATCAGTGCTGTTCTTGATATGGTGTTCTGATTTACCCGTCAGTGGACCGATCACTACTGCGAGGTACGTGGCCGCTTCATACGTGATGCTTCCAATGCTCGAAACGATGGGTCTGAGGGGCACTTCATTTTTGTGAATTTTCGGCAGCTGTAAAATTTCGTTACATCTTCAGCTGTTGGGTACACTTTTCCACTGCCCGTAGAAGGTCATCTTATCCTTTCCACTCTTGAAGTGCTACTGGCTTTGACTTAAAACGTTGCGTGGGATCCGAGTTAAGTTTGACGTAGGTGTTATTGTCACTCAAAAGCGCCCGTGCTTTGCTTGCATATGTTGTAGCATCAATAACAACTGACACATTCCCCCCTTGCCCGCCGGTAGGATGATGATCTTATTATCTTTTCGGAGATCAGATAAGGATCTACGTTCCTCTGAAGAGATGTTAGCCGCATAAGTGGCTTGACAGGTTTCAAGATGTTCGCTACATTTCCCCTGAGACGATCTGCTTTGTTCTTGTTTGGCATTAGATAGCACGCTTGTTTGGTGGCTGTAATAATCTCGATTACAGGAATTTCTTTCGGAGTTACGGCGAAATTCAAACCTTTCTGAAGAATCGTGGTCTCTGTGTTAGTCAACACACGTTCTGATAGGTTTAAAACCCATCTTTCCTTTGCTGTTGTGTTTCCGTCAGTGTCCATAGCCCGTAAATTCTGCTGTTTCTTACGAAGAAAATCAAATTTCTCAACTTGTTGACGTTTAGCGGTTTGGAATGCATGTACTTGTGCCTGTTGAAGGTGATGGGACAACATAACTGCACTTTCTGGTGACACTCGTGTTAAAAAACTCTCCTCGATCTCTTGTTTCTTTTCATCCAAACGTCGTAACGTCGTTCCTTTTTTAATGCTTTTATGTTTTCATGAGTTAGTTGTCAATGTATTTCGGTCTGTGCTGACACTCTGATTCTGCAAAAGCTTCAGCGCCACGTTGTTTGATTTCATGTTACGACTGGAGGTGACTGATTGACATGCGCATTATCATTTTGATTTACTTCCGGAGGCCGTAGTAGCGTCTACGTCTCGCAGTAGTATGTATCTTAAAGTGCTCAATGACATGACAGAGTACGGAAACTGCGCAAAAAAGCCTTTAGGACCCAGAATAACTTTTTGAGTACCGCACGCATTTTGAAGATGTGAAACTTCAAAACGACTAAAGCTATAACCACAGAACGTGGTGACGTAATTATCTTACAATTCAATTGGCAACAATTTGACTTTGTGCCTTTTCCGTTTCCATAGCAGCCGGTTTTCAACAGCTATATTTTACAAAATTGCATTTTGTGTTTTTTTTTTGTCTTTTATGATGAAATTTATATTTTTATACCTTTTTAGCAACAATATACAACATAATACCACTAATAATACTAATTTGGGTCAAATATCAATTTTAAAATGTTACAGTCCAAGATGGCTGACTAAATTAATGACCCGAAAATTTATCTTCCTAATTTCATTATTGCCTTATATTTTCCCATCTTGACGCATTTTATACGGAATTCAAGTTTTTACAGTCCGCTAACGTTTAGTTTTAGGATAGTTAATGAAATGAATTGAACTAAAAAAAAAATTATAATGGCGAATCCAAGATGGCGGCTATTTTAAATATTGTTGTTGCTAATGACAATTAAAGTTTTTTTCAGAAACAAGAATCTTATCAGACAGGTTGCTCTAGCCAGAGTTTGTTATCATCCATCCAATAATGGTGGAAATATTAATAAAATATATTTCAGCTCATATTTTAAACAAATGTCGTCATTAATGACATCATATTTTGTTATAATAAAAGGTAATATCCAAATGATCTTAAACTGCATAAAAGCAAAGAGTAATGATTCCATGGCATAGGATTTGATATATTAAATTTTTTGGTGGGTTGGGGAAAAAAAATGGGGTTGGTATTATATTTTTTTTTTTTTTTTCCCCCCCCCCCGAATTAAATAACTGACTTAACAATATGACTATCTATGCAATATCGTAGATGTAATTTCCAGAGGTGAATCTGGATCATTCTGACAGGTCGAGAAGTTCGGTTTGTGAAGCAGTCCAGGATCACTGATTCTCGGCCAATTAATTGTTAAATCTGTGTACTATACTAAGTGCAGTGAAATGATGAGATATCGCAATGATTTGTGTTTTTATCTGTTATTTTATAAAAGATGGATGCAAACATTTACGAGAAGGAGACGAGTCTTTCACTGAAGACATCGAATACGTTCCAGTGAAATGGTTTGAAACGCCTTCGATTGTCTCCTTCGGGCAAGGTAACGTTTTGTCTTGAGTGATAAATATCTGGAATAGAATATATTACAACGATAATTTTAAATTGTACTGATACCCTGTTTTCAAGGACGAATGGCAACCCTAGTGCTAGGTTTATGTGTTTGCAAGGTAACAACATAGGTTGATTAGTTAAGTGAAGTTTAGTCTGCGAAACAAGTGTTAGCTTGCAAGTTTATGTTAAGCCACGACCAGGCGTGGACGTGTACCCGTGGACTAACAATTAAAAAATAGCAAGTTAGACCTTCTCCTGACTTTGCTTATAAGACATTTAAACGTATTTTCACTGATTCTCATAGTTCTCTTACTCATATTTATCACAAAGGTCTAAACCCCATGAAGCTTGCAGCCCTTTATTAAAGAAAAAAAAACAATTGGAAGAGATTTTAGTGGCCCTGAAATAATGACAATACTTGTTAGACGACGTCTAAGCGTATCCGTAGTAAGCACCAGCTCATTGACGTACGCGTTCTAAGAAAATATTTTAGGTGTGTGCAGCTAGCCATGGCGTATGCTGTCGTTGTCTTAACCTTGATTCAGTCTTAAACTAGGCCTAACTTAGGCTTCGTTTAGGTAGTCGACCATAGGGTTTCCACGGCGTCGGGCCCTGGTTACTCTCCCAGGGGGGGGGGGGGGTACTCCGGCTCGTAAATGACGGGGATGATCGAATGGAGGCAAAACTCAGGACCCAAAAAAACCCAAGTCTTCCGACATTACCCAAAAAAATCCCTGGACCAAAAATAACCCCCCCAAAAAATCCCTTGTCAAATTACCCCTAAATTGCCAGGTGGGGCAATGACATAACACAAAGAACACTAGTTTTGTTTATTCATGATACCATTAATACGCCAAGGCCCTTTAGTTCGTTTTAATACCCAAAAAATCCTCTATCTAAATAAAGTCACCCAAAAAAAAAATACTTGCCAAATTTTCCAACCCAAAAAAATCCCGGAATCGAAAATTTCAAACCCAAAAAAATCATTCGATCATCCCCGTCATTAACAAACCGGAGTACCCCCCCCCCCCCCTGGGGTTACTCTGTCATATATATAAAAAAAAAAAAACGCTTGGTAAGGAACAGCTCGCTTACTTAAGAAAACTTTACTTTGACACTAGACACCGAGAAAATCAACGAAATGGTTCTAAACTGATATCGTATTTGTTTAGAATTTGCTTCCTGCTCTCTGTTTGCTTTGGAAGGAGATAATTTCCAAAAAAAATATTATTTTTGAAGAAATGTTCCAGTTCATGTCTCATGCAAATGTCGCTTCAAGTATACCATTGCAGCAATGATTAATCTTTTCCCGGTCGAATTCGCCTCTAACTCACTTGTTTATTTGTATTTATTTATTTTTTTTAATTACCAGAATGCACTGGCGAAGACGCCCTTGGCTTGGAGAGCGGTCTGGTAACAGATCAACAAATGACCGCATCTTCCCAGTACAGTAAAAACCATGGTCCAGAAAATGCCAGGCTCAACTTTGTGGCTGCGAGGGGAAGAAAAGGTGCCTGGTCAGCTGAAACCAACGACTATGATCCGTATCTTCAAGTAGATTTTTGGCGAAATGTTAATATCACAAAGTTCCAGACCCAGGGTCGACAAGACTACGACCAGTGGGTCAAGAAATACAAACTTTCTTACTCTGTAGATGGCTCTTCGGCATTCAAGACATATCAAGAGAATGGCGTCGATAAGGTATTAGAAAATATGCTGTTATAAAGACTATTAAGTTCATTAGAAATTTATTTACGCCGACAGAAAGTATTTAGCTGAGGAAGTTAAGTCGGGGAGGGACAGGAGCCCGGGAACAATCGTCAGAAAAAGAGCGATTTTTCTGAGACACTGACCGCAGCGAATGATGCGAACTGCACAACCGGGAAAGAACCGTTTTAATTCAATAACTTCTGTTGTACCAGATCATGTCGAAGAGATGCACGACAAAACACAAGCAAGGCGGCGACCTAGAAATATGTTCAGATGTATGCGCAAAGTGTTCACCGTAGGAGAAAACGTGCCGCAAAGCGGATAGTCAGCAAAACAACGTACCTGGACTTAACGAAGGAAGAAGCAAGCGAGGCGGAAAGAACTAGGGAGAAGAAACAAACCCACCCTTTTCCTCTTTTTTGGTGCTTGATATAACCAATTTGGGTGGAAATGGGTATGTTAGCCGCCTTTTTAATGAGACTTCTTGACAAGCTATCTTTTGGACCGAATTAATGTTAGAATTGTACTCGTATTTTTCATAAGGACCTAATGCCAATATCTCGGCACGTCTGTTAAACGCAACAAAAATCAACAATTACATAACAATCAGGCCAACCCGGATAGCTCAGATATCCTGGTAACGCAATGTCTTGATTCTAGCTAGCCAGGCTGAACATTTCCCATGTAATCTCATCCAGCGGCCAGCCTGGCTGGCTTAAAAAGCCGGAGTCAAATTTCTCCTCGAGAATACTGCCTACCAAAAAGAAAACGATATCCGTTCTTCTAAAGGGGATTCAATGTCAAAGCAGTGTAGGTAAAAAAAAAACACATTTTTTTTTTGGAAAAAGATCGCCAACATCACCCCATTTTCCTTCGCTTCAAAACCATTGTTGCTTAATTTAACTTGTGTTCTGTACAAATCCTGTCTATCGCGGAGTGACTCGGCTCATATACTACTGGGATGGAAGTCATCTCGGCAAACTGAGCCGGTCCGACAATCTGGGCCAGCCCGCTTTATGTAATCAGATCCTAATGGAGCCTACGCATGTTCTCTACCTACAGGTTTTTGTAGGAAACACCAATCGAAACGGCGTTGTCACTCATGTCCTTTTGCAACCAATTACAGCCCGAAAAGTGAAAATAAAACCAACAGAATGGCACGACCATATCTCCATGAGGGCGGAATTTTTCGGCTGCATTCCGGCAGGTGAGCTAACTAGCCTTTCAATGATTTTGATTGCTCTGTCTGTCGATTTCTATATGAGTGCTCGTCTTCCCCTGCCACTTAGACTGCCCATACATACATACATACATACATACATACATACATACATACATACATACATACATACATACATACATACATACATACATACATACATACATACATACATACATACATACATACATACATACATACATACATACATACATACATACATACATACATACATACATACATACATACATACATACATACATACATACATACATACATACATACATACATACATACATACATACATACATACATACATACATACATACATACATACATACATACATACATACATACATACATACATACATACATACATACATGCATGCATGCATGCATGCATACATACATACATACATATGTACGTAAAACGTCTAATACAGGCAGCACCATGCTGATGTGGACCTTTACAGTGATAATTACAAACAGGCTAATAATAAATAAATGGGTAAAATATGTACCAATTTAAAATAGAAATGTATGGAAAATTTATTAATTAAGCATTGAGTCGATTATATTGTGATTCATTTTCATTCTTCAAATTTGGAGCGTTCCTTGTTTTAATTTATCCAGAAGTTTCAAAGTGGCGAAAAATGGATATAATGCCACTGTCAGTCAGAAAGGGTAAATAAGCTTTATGCCAGTAAGGTTAATTAATTGTGTACTTCGTTTTTTAAATATTTTGTTAACTTATGTATTTCTTGGCTCCGTGCCAACAGATCGTTATCAAGTAACTGGCCGAAAAGTTCATATGGATTATGTTCAACAGCATCTCAAAGCAAAGAAGAATGTTAACTTTGACGATTCTCAGGAGCAGCCCAATAACATCGAGCTTGAAATCCTGGCAGACAGCATATATGTTAGGGTAGGTTGCCAAAATTACTCGGATGAAATTAAGACTTTGGGATACCAACTATAATTCCAAAGCGGCCTTGTCTAGTGTCGTCTGGATAAAAAGAAAATCCCCATTGTTTGATGCCGTTATTATCATTTTTGTTTCATATCTTGCTTACAATTCTCATTCATACACCTAACTACCATTTACCTTATTGTCGAGTAACGAAAATGTACTCGATAAACCCAGCAATGGCAATGCTTCAATTCTTGCCAAACATTCGCCTTTGCATGAAATTGAAATCCTTAGTAACTTGTATCATCTTAGGTATTTAATTTGCTTTCGTACAGTAGCATATATTTATAATTACAAAATTAAAGCTGCGGACATGCCCGGAGGGCACTCGGCAAAGTGAAGAACGATAGTTCACGCTTATCTTATGGTCAGTCGCATTTTATTTTTCAGCCAATGAACTTATTCCAAGGTTTTAGTATAGTTTCCAGAGGTGAATTCAATTCTGATTGGTCGAGAAGCTCGGACTATGTCGCAATATTCACCGCGCTAGGCGGTGAATATTGCATCTGCCACGTTTGCCATCCAGGCCACGTTTACCACCGTTTGCCATCGAGGGCAGTGAACATGGCGGCATTTGCTGAATGAAAATTTCTCTCATTTAAAAGAAATCACTCTAAATCCTGGATATTTGAAACATTGGGAACTTTCGGCAAATTTACTACCAAGGCTTTTAGACCGAAAATATTTCAAGAGATGGTATTTTTTTTCAAGGCATTAGATTTGATCGTAAACATGGTGGTTTTGGAGATCGCACACGGCCATGTACTCAGTCAGATCGACTGTCAAAACATTATTTAGTTCTCTTCCCACTGGAGCTAGTAATTTTGAGAGGATTCATCACACAATTGCTCAGAAGCCACCAACTATTAAACAAAGGTACCGGATATCTATCTTTTTCGTAGTGTTTGTTTTGTTCCGTTTTATTGCTAAAAATTGAGTGTAAATTATGATTTCAATCGATGAATTAAACTGGTTTACACGTATGCAAGCGATCACTTCGGTTTGTTGTTTTCGTGTTTTCTATTGTTATTTTGCAGTTTTTGATATTCACCTTTGAAAATTATACTAAAACAATTATTCACCTCAGGCTCAGTGATTATTGTTGAATGATCACTAATTATTCAACAATAATCACTTCGCCATCAGCGAGTAATTGTTAAATATAAGTTGAACAAAGGCGTGCTTGCTATTACTATTATCACTGATTAGGGTGACATCAAAATGCGCGGCATTAAAAAGTTGACAATGTACAGCCGTCAAGTGTCCTTTTTAAAAGGAAGTCGATTGGATGTCAGTGCACCGAGTTTGCCACAAAGTTTCCGGACCCTGGCTCCTGGGACCGATGGAGATGACGGAAAGCATGGAGTGCATGGACCAATAGGTAGGGTGTTGTTGTTAAAATAGGTAGGGTTTTTTTGCGTGACATTGCATTTTGATAATTTATGTTTTTCTTTAGCGACCTTTTACTAACAGTTTTTTTCCTTTTCATGTTTGAACTTGAAATTGGTGTCATAAATGACAACTCCGAAACGTCGTTCAATTTTATAATTATACAATACAATACAATACAATACAATACAATACAATACAATACAATACAATACAATACAATACAATACAATACAATACAATACAATGTTTAATGTGGTCATTACACTTAGCTATGGTTTCGATGCGTCCCGCGATATGGTTCACTTTCTGATTTAAAGGGATCTGTTTAAAAAAACGAACCTAAACAATGATAATTGGCTTGGCCAATAAAATAGCGACTTATGTGCCCCTTTACAACGTGGCATCAATTGTGCCTGAGTGTACTAAACGTCTAAACATTTCGACAATATTCTGGCAATGTATTTGGGAAGAGGCTTCTTTTTACTCTTACCGCAGTTCTTTTCAGCGAGTTACACTTAAGGTTAATTTCTACCTATAGTTATTGTTGTTAACATTGCTTCTTCTTTTTCCATCGTAAAAGTGAAAATATTTGCGGATAAGGCAGCAGGATACATGGCCATTACATCAAGTGGTGGAAATGGATGGCCGGGGCAAAACGGCGCTAATGGCCATCCAGGTGATGACAGCTTAGGCAAGGTACAGAATTTAATATTTATTCACAAAAGATTGTTTAATCGAATACGCTTTTGACATTTTTCATCAACAAATGGAGATTTTTGTGTTTTTACTTTTCTATGAACAGAAAGCTGACAAGACAGGGGCAGACTGTAGTGCGAATGCCAAGAAAACCATGTTTGGAAGAACCTATGGTTGCAAAGTATCTCATATTTCGGGAGCAACGGGTGTACAAGGAGGGGCTGGTGGAGACGGCGGTTATGCTGGGAATTCAGGTTCTTTAACATGTCATTGTTAAATAACACTAAAAGTCGCAGCGGGGTGTTTGCTAGGTTAATATTAATAGGCTATTTTGGTATCCTTAGAATTGGAATGAAGTAGCTCGCGATGGAAACTAATATGGAAAAAATCGAAATTTAACTGACGTTAAAATATTCTTGCTCGTTATGTTAGCCTTCATTATAAGATGCACACAAAAAAGGAAACATAATACACTGACAATTCTAACAGATCTCTAGCCTCAACGAGCGCTTAAGGAGGTTTTTTGAGTCACTGTTGAAATTATTAGAAAAGAAAGATATATCTTTATGTATGGCATGTATCCCGAACTCCGCCGTTTTTGTTAGGTTATATGGCCATTTACTGTAACAATGGGATTGTTGTCCACTGGCATAAATATGGTCTGTCTTTGCTCAGACTAAGTCTCATTTCAGCCAGAGAAATAAAACATCGCGGATTGTTATTGTTTGCAGTTCTGATTGGCTCAGAGCCGCCGGTGAAAATAAATCATTGAAATTACCTTAATTTAAAATGTTATACTTAACAATTATTCCACGAGCGCGCGTTGGATATGAGATGGTAGATAGCCAACTTGGCGCTACGCGCCTCGTTGGCTATAACGATCTCATATCCAACAAGCGCGAGTAGAATAATTGTTGTATTAAAGACGCCCAAAGAATTGCAGTATTTGAGCTCCCCAGCTGTTTTCGTTGACGCGTATCGGCTACCATATTTGTGGTCAATGGAGTATGAGCTCATTAACCATTGCCTGTTAACCAATCAAAACTCAGGAATTTCAATATATCATTGCTAGTTTTTAATAATAAAGGAAATTTATTCGAAAACAGGAAATGGTGGTAATGCTGGACACCAAACAATCAACGTCAGAAGAGTGCGAGGAAAGATGGATCTGACAACATGTCGCGGAACGGGAGGTGCAGCGGCTAGTAACGGAGCTGGGGGAGAAGGTAAACTAAGCTGCCTTGGGTTTAAAAGTGAATGCATTATACTTTTATTAAAAAAAAAAAATAATAAAAAAATATCTTTGAGAACGAAAAATGGGGACACGTACGTGTAAATACAAGAGCTCTTCTAAATGTCGTGTCGTCGTTCTCTTCTCTTTGTCTTCCTCCTCGTTTTCTGCTGTATTATCAGCTCGATGGTGAACACAATGCAAGATTTCCTTGCGTCTTTTGCGATGCCGGTTGTAGAGCTGATATGTCATCATCGGAGAAAATTCCTAATATTTTATCACTATTTAGAAAACTAACAAATTCACCATGTTTTTGGGCGTAAAAAAATGCTTCATTTAATAAAGGATTGGATATTTTTAGTTTTAATCTTTGAAAAAAGCAGAAGATAGACGCTTTTTATGTCTGTTGCAAAAGGGTATCGCCCAAGCCCTGCTCTACATGCTAAGTTTCAACATACCATGGTACATTCAATGCTTGTTTGCAAAACTGGGTGTGAACTTGTTCAATTGTACTTTTATCGAAACGTGTTTTGTATGATAAACGTTTGGGTCCCCATATTAAATTTTCACAACCATACAATAGCATGGGCTTAACAAGGACATCAAAAAGTTCAATTAGTATCATAATTGCTGATGAATCAATGTTGGCAAGAAATCGTTAAATGATAGAAATAACTTTGGTAGCCTTTTTGCTGATTATTTCTCTTGCATAAGTGCGATGACCAGAAGATGTCATTTCTATGCTTAGATATATTTGTTTGTCAACAATATTTAAAGTTTCATTTCCGTATTTAAAATCTATTTGGTTTTTGTTCTGACCCTTACCACTAAATAGAATGATGATAGATCTTTTAGTGTTTACTTTTAGCTTCCATTCTTGAGGGTATTTATGAATTACAACAAGTGATTGTTGCAATCCTTTTGGAGAATCGCTATACTAATTGATCATCTACGTACATTAGGCAATTAAGTAATTGATTGTTTAATACTACCCCTTTGCATTTGTTAACTATAAAATAATCTGGTAAATCATTCATAAACAAAGGAAACAGAACAGGACTTAATCCATCACCTTGCCTTATGCCTTTGTTGCATGAAAACAGATCTGTTATTAATTTTGTAAAAAAAACGAATTAAGAAGTTGGCACTCGCTGAAAATATTGTTTTGGACGTTTCGGCCACTACTGTTGCCTTCTTCAGCAAGATAAAAATGCAAATGTTCAACTGCGTCCTGTTAAAATATGTAACGAAAGTGTGATAAAAACTAAATGAACTTTTTGAGTGCGACAAAAGTCTCTAGAGCATTCTTAATGAGTCTATAAATTCTTAATGCTATTATAAACGTTTGGTAGCGCTATGTGTTCGTTTATAGCATTCCTATCTCTCGTTCCATTGAAATGGCGCAGTGGTGAGAGCGCTCGCCTCCCACCAATGTGGCCCGGGTTCGATTCCGGCCCGCTGCCATATGTGGGTTGGGTTTGTTGTTGGTTCTCGTTCTTGTTCCGAGGGTTTTTCTCCGGGTTCTCCGGTTTTCCTCCCTTCACAAAAACCAACACTCCAAATTCCAATTTGATCTTGTATGCACGAACACGTCTTTACGAGCTCCTGAGCTCTTCCGTGTCACGTGGGTAAATAAATGACATTACATTATATTGTTACATTACATTGCCTGTGATACCGTAAAGTTGCAACCTATAAATCAACCCAGACTGCCATACGTTATCAAAAGCTTGACCGAGTGTGTGAGGGAGTAAGTGAGTGAGTTATAACAGTATTATTCATCTTTTTTTTTTATTTTTATTTGTCTATTTGTCTATTTTTTTTTTTTTCAATTAGGGGGTCAGGGAGGACGAGGCGGCCGTGGCATCAATTGCCGATTTCAAAGCAGCGGCGGTCGTGAAACCTCCTCCGGAAGCTGTATAGCCAATGGACAGACAGCTGAGGCGGCTCGTGGACAACAAGGAAGAAGAGGAAGCGATGGACAAAGTTTAGTATTGCACAGCAGTCCTCTTTTAACTCATTTTACACATCACCGTCCATGCACTTCACATGTTTTCTTACCAAAACAAGACAATATTAATGCATGCTTAACTATACTCCTCAGGAGTTTTGTGTCCTATGTGGTCTTTACCGGTCAACAACCTGTAACTTTAAATTGGCTTATTCTGTTATCCATATCGACCAAATTAGGGTGCGGTGATGTATAATGAAAACTACTGATCTGCGGAAATCTGAGGGCCTGTTTATATGGAGAAGAGTTTTCCCTGGTAGGAGGGTTACCCTCTCCCCGCGCTATCTTTTACCGAGCGTTTACATGAGAAAGTTGTCCCTGTTTACCGAGCCAAAACTTGGCCCTGTCGGTTCAAAAGACTGGCGAGAGTTATTTAAAATAGCTATTATGGCGGCCTTTTCTAAAATCAGGAATGCTGAAACATTGACGAAGACCATTTTGGACAAATGTACTGCCGACTTCGAGGTTGTTTTGGCCGATTGCAGCATTTGAGCATGCTCGGTATGTGTCAACTTGTCCCTGGTAGGGGTGGCAAAAATAACCAAACTGTTTATATGGAAAAAAAGTTGGCTCGCTCCCCAGGGTCACCCTACCTTCAAAGCGAGTTACCCTCTACCCAGGATCACCCTGCCCCCCGAGCCAACTTTGCAATTTCTCATATAAACAGCTCGCAGCTATTTATAAAGAAACGTATGAAAAGCTCTCTCGCCCAGGGTGGCTCGGTATGGAGGGTAACCCTCCATACCGAGCCAACTCTTCTCCATATAAACAGGTCCTGAGTCAAGTAATCAAGATGTGTGTCAGTGACAAAGTTCATTCAACCTTCCTTTTGACAAACAATAATAAATTACAAAGTTTCGTTTTCTTATTTCTTAGCTTTGGTAAGTCCTGGCTCAGACGGTCAATTGGACAACTCTTATCTTCAAAAATTCGACCTTAGTCGCAGCGCTAAAGATCAATATCCGTTGGCTTCGATAAAGTTAATGACGAGGTATGGTGAAGATCTTGTATGGGCAAACAAGATTACACACGCCGAAGCAGTGTTCAACTTTACAGTTTCTTTAACTGAAGGAAGATCGGATGCATCTGAATTAAGAAAGGGTAGGTTTATTCTCTTAAATGACCATTGGTGTGTACATACACGTCCCACAACAAAACGTTAAATATCAATCATGAACATCAACAATTAAGCATTGAATCCGTTCCATATACATTTTCATTTTATTACGTTTTCCCTTTATTGTGCGCGTACTATTTAACAATTATTCGCCTCAGGCTCAGTGATTATTGTTGAATAATCCCCTCGACGAATTGCTTAAATATAATATTAAGAGGTGAAAAGAAGAACAAACACAAGTGCTCTTTTGCATACGTGTACACATGTTTAATACATCGATTGAAATCGGAATTTTAATACACTCAAGTTTAAGCAATGAAATGGAACAAAACAAACACTACGAAAAAGATAGATATCTGGTACCTTTTGTTTGTGAATTGTTAAATCATCGTTTCATTTTCCATGAAACGTGATCTATCCCCCCCCCCCCCCCCCCCCATTTACAACCCTCGCAAGAGTTGAATACATATGTATTGGAAATGAATTTTACAAGGTGTGAATGAAATGAATGAATTCAAAGTAATTTGTTTGCTGGTACTTTGAAAATAGTAGTTGTAGTTATGTGTAGAGCCAAGAATGCTCACAGCATGTTACAAAAACTACATGTGCCTGTATAAAGAGTCCATGTCCACTTCTAAATAGAAGTTTTGAAAGTAGCTATGTTTACTCATAGAATTTTGTTTCACCAAACAGTAGAAAGGTTAAATATAAAAGATATGCACTGTGTTCTTGGTCAAGACACTTAACTATCACAGTGCCTCCCTCCATCCAGGTGTATAAATGGGTACTGGCAAATTTAATGCTGTAGTGGGGAGGGTAATAGATAAGCATCCCATTCAGTGGAAGTAGAAATACTCCTAGTGACTTCATCTAGATGTTGAAATACTGCTGCTGTTAATGAATTGCCAACACTGGGAGTGCCGTAGGCGGGGCGGAGGGGGGGGGGGGGGGGGGCACAAAGGCCACAGAGTTTCACCTGATTGGGGAGTAAGGTTTAAAATGACTCTCAGAATGCAGGAAATGTGGACTTCAATAACTTTTTTTTTTTTTTCAAAATTTGTAAGGGGAAAATACCCCTGGACCACCTGCGCATCCATGTATTATCCTCTATTATTAAATCCTCAACCTTTGGATATTGCATTTCTAGCTTTCTGATTGGTTCACTGAATGCCGGTTATCAGCATATATACCTATGTTTGACCTTTTATGGAAAATGAGTGCGGCAAGTGCCGCTCAGCGTAAAATTTTTTTTGCGGGAAGCGATAGTTCCATCAAAAAAAAATGGTTAAAAACGTCAAATTTAGCGAGCCTTATGAAGAAGAAATAATCAGCGGTGCCTACAAAAACCACAGAAATGCCCTAGTAAAATAAACTACGCAAAACAAAAGGATTGATGCGAAAAGTTTAATTAATAATAATAAAGTAGAAAAGCAGCAAATAATTTAAGAAAGAACGGCAAACGGACACAGTTTCATTCAGTGAACGTCATAAAATTAAGCTCAGCACTTCTGTAAAGTTTGTTACCTTTCAATCTTGGTCTTGTCCTTTTATACTTCAATTAACCTGTTCCACTTTGAGCTCAATTTTGCTTCAAACGATATAGCAGTCTTGATGACAGCCGTGGAGCCGTAAACAAGTACAATGTAAACACTTCCTTCGTACGACTTGCACAAATGTCTAGCTTCTAGAAAAGCTTTTGCTTCGGATCTTCCCGTAAATCTTAACTGTTGTCACAATTTCAAGGATATATAGACTACTTTAGAGGAGATTGTTCGAGGAAAATCTTGGGAAAATACTCTATCGCTTGCTTTCTTCGTGTGTTTCATTCAACTCAAGAAGTGAACACCGCGCCACAAATTTCCCCGCCTCCTTATACTATCACTTCGTTTACATCAAAATGAAATGTCCAGTCGATTTAAACTTAAAGAAGAATTTAATAAAACAATTATTCCATTCGCCCTTGTTGGATACGAGTCGTTATAGCCAACTCGGCGCTTCGCGCCTCGTTGGCTTTTTACCACCTCGTATCCAACGCGAGCTCATAGAATATTTTTTTAATTATTTTTGCTACAAAGTAGCTAAACCACCCTGCTGTAGAATGTATCTCTAACCATAGCTCATTTTAACTCGTTTTCCCTATGCCTTAGTTATATAATAACCCCTTTTGCCGCATAATTCGATCTTAAAATACTGTTCGACCCTTTTTGAAGCCCGGACTGTATGCCTTATTTTATGCCCAGACTGCTCGCTAACAGTGTTGTTGGCCAGTGTTTCCTTTTTGATAAAGAAAAATAACATAATTTTATGTACCGACTTCCCAATAACAAAAAAAAAGTAATAATAATTAAAAAAATGGGAGCTCCGCCTTTAAATGCTATATTCACCGCCTAGCGCGGTAAATATAGCTTCATGAACCGAGCTACCCCACCAATCAGAATCTTTCATTCTTGAATTCGCCTTTGGAGATAATACTTATACCTTATATGCTTATTAGATTTACCACTGGTAAAAGTTATCGGATACATGTATGTCGTGAAATGCTGGGCGATGTTTTGTTTTGTTTCTTTGGTTGCTTGTTTTTATTTTTTTCTTCGCAGGACAGAAAAAGAATAACAGTATCTTGTTTAGAATAAATTATTTAGTCTACTTGCATGGCGGACAATTTCTGCCAAAAAGTTCAAGGAATTGACCTAGAAAACGAAAATATATGCCAGATTCCATTGAATAAATGATTTTTTTTTTTATGTAGCCTGCTTAGTTACTATTTTAGTTGTCATTGGGGAATATTAAAACAATAGCAAATAACGACTGTAATGTAATGTATATCTTGTTTGTGTTCACCTTAGTTGCGAAACGGAGGCTAGGCTTCCTGAACAAAAAGGGATTTGACAGGTTTGGGAGGAATGAATTGTTTGCCCCTCTTATGAAATGGGAATCTTTCAAGGAACAAGTGGAAAATGTTAAAGATCACGCTAAAGCGTATGAAGATGCTTACAATGGAATACAGGCTTCAGTTGAACGGCAGGATGGTCTTAGACAAGTGATGCAGGCGCTTCCAGGAGCAGCAAAGATTCAAGTCGACAAAGAGATAGAGAGACTCGTGGAAGCCAGACGAATCGCAATAAGCGAGAAAGGGGCTTATGTTTCAGTAAGTTTTCTCCGTTATGTAAAACAAAAACAAAAATAATAAAAAAAAAAATCAAATGAAATTTAATCTAAAAAAGTCAGTGTATAAGTGCAAATAATGTTCAAGGGAGTCGAGACCACAGGAAAAAAAAAAACGGTTTCTCATCCTTTGTTAGAATCTAAGGCTGGTTAAGTATCCGGAAAATTTGCATTCCTTCCTTCCGTCCTTTCTTCCTTTCCTATCTACCAAAAAAAAAAATCGCTTAATTTAATAATACTCACTAAAAGAAAGAGGAAATGATCCGGAATCATAAAAAAGCACAATTTAGAACCAAAACAGATCATGAAAATCAGCGAGTCACGGAACCCTACTTTTAACTCCATTTCGGCTTGTGAGTTAATTATTTAAGATAATGAAACCTACTCCTTGGACTGGGAAGCACTTACAACACATATTGTAGACATTTACATTTTTATTCAAATGAATCAATGACCTCTGTGTTTATTCTCACAGTATTGTACTTTGATAAAAAGTTTGCGAAAGTGAATCTTACAATTACTGAGTGAATTCTTGCCCGCTGATTGGCTATTTTGTTTATTGTCATTAACAGTACAGACACATAGAATTTTAATTCATGTAAAGTATTGGCGTAATTAGCGAGTGCTGGCAAACTATCAGCCTTTTAGTCAATGAGATTTTATTGATTGTTACCAGGAGCCAATGTGAATGCAAGGGAAGCGTCAGTTTTAATAAAATTCAGATTTTTTTTTAAGTTTTCTTGTGTTTTCATTTTATTCAACTGTGCATTTGACCTTTTTTACCTATTGTTATTAAAAAAAAAAAACATCAGTTTGCTTTATGCATCTGTCTTCTTAGTGATGATAAATTCCGTTATAACATTGTCATTGTCGACACTTCGACGCAAGTTATCATCAATAATAAGACAGACGCATTAAAAGCTGACGTCCATTTGTTCAGCTGAAGTGAAGCTGAAATATTTAGTTTGGTCACCTGTACACGATATTGTTGACTTAACATATACTTAACATCATTTAAAAGCTTTACTAGATATATTAATCTGTTATTTTCCACTTTCCTCCTAATTTTTTTATCTTTTTTTGTTTTTCAATTAAAGAGTATCAAAGAGTTAGAAGTAAGTATGAAGAGCTCCCTGGAAGAAATAATCGCTCAGCTGCCTGATGTATACCAAGCTTCGCAGTTCAACCGACAGGATCTCTTTGCAATACTTCAAGGGTTCACTGGATTCTTCAGTGGCATTGCAGGAAAAGATCCATCTGCCTCTATTGGTGCCGCTCTAGAAGTGGCCGGAAATTTTGCCACAAAGTGTAACACTGGTACCCTCCAGGACAATCTCGACAAAATCGAAAAATGGTTGACATTTGGTAAGGAGTACGCAGTCCTAGAGGATTCCAGTGATCTTGATTTTGACAAGATGGCCGTTGAATCTGTACCAGAAGTGATGCAGGTAATACGACACCCTCACTAATGCACTTTTACTCGCCTTCCTAATATCGGGAAACAACTCCAATCTCGGACGAATCTGTTGAAACACCTTGCTATTTTCGACTAGTTATAGTACCACAGCTCATTAATTCAACCCCCCCCCCCCCCCCCCCTATCAATTTTAATGCTGCCAACGAAGTCGTGGTTTGAAAACAAAGACTGGTGAATTGCAAGCTTCCTAAACAACACTGAGTAGGGGGTAAAGGGAAAACATTTTTTTAACCAGCTTGCAGGCCAAGAAATTAGTGAAAATCTGTGAAATGTGTTTGGTTCGTTAAAGTTTGTAGTAGCTCTTGTAAAGTTGGACTGTTGGAAATTTATTGAGACGTATTATAACAGCATTTCGTTGTTCATAACATTGTCTGAAGATAGCATCAAGATGATGAAAGTTTTTAAGGTTGTTTGTAGCAATCGTCGACTAACTAAATAAAACGCCATTGTTCATTTTTAATTTTTACTGGTTAAGGAGTACATTGTTTCATAGTACGAATGAATAGTACTGAACTGATAAACAAAAACAGTTAATTAACCCTATCCAGACCGGGATAGGTTGCTGTGTCAGGAACTTGACGTCACCATGGCAGCGGCATTTTGACAAGCATGTTTTCCCAAATTTGTAAATTTCGTGTTTCTATTAATGAAAGTTAACTTTAATGCAATTATTTTCACCATTTTACGGATTTTAAGAACAGTTTTATTGATTTTGAGTACTTTGCAGTAATTTTTGGCGGTTTTCTGACGTTTTGAAAAAAATTCAAAATCCAAGATCGCGGATCCAAGATGGCGGCTTTTTTGACATTATAATGTAATTGTCACGTGATGTGACGTCGTTAACCCACGTGACGTACACCAGAAGTTAGATTTTCGGGCATACTATATATCCTGTAAGTTTCATTGTGATTGCTTAAATATTCTGGAAAAGATCCAAAAAAGTCCGGTCTGAATAGGGTTAAGGTACAGGTTCAAATAAGTGAGGAAATAAGGATGAAAAAAAATATAAATAAACAAAAGCTTTTTTCAAAAGAGAGAACATTAGCCAGTTTTTGAAGGAATTAAATTATCTTACAAAACATAGAAATGAATGACCAAATCTACGATTTTCATTATCTTTTGATATTGATTTGTAGTCTAGCCGTTTGGTGTCGGTTGCAGAAAGGCGTTTTGCTCTAGTTAATGATTATTAAATTACGGAGGCCATAAAAATAGACGCATGAAGTGTTTTATACTTACTCCAAAGGCTAACCTGGAAATGAACAAGGAAGGGCTTGCAGCGGACCTGGTTTGCATGCTGGAAGAGAGGTCACTACCTCGAAATAAGGCAAAGTTCGAAGAGCAAATTCAGCGGTTCTTCATTGCTGGCGCAGCAAGGATTGATCTTATTGCAAAGGTCATTGACCTAGACAATCAAATTGGTGGGCATAACTTTGATATCCCTAACTTGGAAGAGACATCAAAGGCAATACAAACCCTTGGTGAAACTGGTGGTAGGCATTGCTTTTTTTTATTATATAACAGTATCATTAAAAAATATATATCTTCTGTACATTATTTTTTTTGTGTTTGTGAGAGGCGGACGTCCACGAGGACGGTTGTTTTTGAGCGGGAGCCATCCCTCTTTCTTTGGCCAAAACTTCGCCGAAATCTGTGCTTAAGTCACCAGCCGGAGAACCAGAAGAACACGAGGCGCACGAGGCTCCACTGATGAGAGGTACGAAGCGAAACGTCCGTTAAATGGATGACAAGACCTCCAAAGAAGAGAAGCGGAGCCAAACGTCAGACGAAGGCGATGATGGAGAGGGTCGGTGAATGCGATCATAAGGACAAAAAAGCCAAGACGAAATTCTGCGACATTGATGCTCAAGGCCGCGAACAGAGTCGACAAGTCGGCGATCACCGAGCGCCCGAGGATGGCAAGAGAACAGATCCGTGGACCCGAGACGGACGACCCAGGCCGTGAGAGAGTCACGCGGTAGCCGTGAGAAGGACCAACCTAGAAGAGCGGGGGAGCGAAGTTGTTGCCATAAGGCAAAAGCAAGTATGCACGACAGGAAAGTTGGCCGAACAGTGCGCGCCACGACGAGAGCACGACTCTGAGCAGGACGCCGTCTCCAGCCGAGAGGCAAGACTCGGAGGCAGAGAGTGACCGGGCCGTTGTAGAGGAGTGAGTAAGATGGAAGGGGGCCTTGATTCACTCGTTCGGAGTGTTCGGCGGCGCGAGAGGGAGGCCCCGACGCCCGCCGGCGGGGGTGCGAGGGGCCGACGGGCCCCCCCGCCCCAGATCAGCCCGGGCCGCCGACGCCTCTCGATGTGGAGGAGCCCAAGGCGGCCCGGCGCGCACCACGAGAGGCCGCCCGGCGGACCAGCTGTCGCGGCGCCCGCCCAGACAAGGGGGGCGGGCCAGCGTCGGGAGCGGGAGGAGGGAGGGCGGGGGGAAGGAGAGGGGCGCCGGGGCGGGGGGGGCCGGCGCCCGAAGAGCGGGCGGACGCGCGGTCCGGAGGGAGAGAGCCCGCAGGGGGCGAGACACACGAGACACGCGACCCGCCCGGAGCAGACAAGAGGAAAAGGACCAAAGCCCCGACGCGACGAGCGCCCTGACGCCACCGGAGAGAACCGAAGGGCAGCCCGGGACAGCTCCGCCCTACGGAGAGGGAGAGGGCGCGGAGGAGAAGCAGCGCGCCAGCGCAGGGGGACGGAGGAGGCGCGACGAAAGAGAAAGAGAGGAGGACCGACGAAGGAGGAGAATAGACTGGTGGATCTAGATTAGGGGAAGGCGGTAGAATGAGTTGTGGGGGACAGTAGAGGAATTTAGAATAACGAGTAAAATGATTAGGTGGCAGGGAGAGGATAAGGTTTTGGGTATACAAAAGATCGTTCTCTTCAAGAAGTGATAACACTACTCGAGGAGAGGAGGGAGAGAAGTTGGAGATGGACGAGGGTGGAACAGAGGGGTTGAGGCGAGAGTAATGTAAGGAGAGATAAGGAGGATGAGAGAATGGAGAAGGACGAGAGGTATTATTGTTTAGAGTGGAGTGTAAAAACTCGTCTTATAATGAGTTTGCGCATTTTTAATGTAAAATGAACTAGACGATTAGTAAGAAGAATGTATAAGCTCTCATTCTTTTGTGTTTTTTGTGTAGATTACCGCTTTTATTATTTTTATGTTGCACTGTATTGTGAATTGTAAAGTATTTTGTAATAGGTTGTAATTGGTATTTTTTGTGTGTATTTTCAAATGAATGAATAAAAAAAAAAAAAAAAAAAAAATTTTTGTGTGTGTGCGTGAAAGTGAAAAAAAAAACAAAATAGAAAATTATAATCGTTGACTAAATACAACTAATTGCAATAAGGTTGTCATAACAAAAAGAAAAAGTCAAATAGCAGTTAATAAACTGCATGCATGAAATTTATTCTTTCAAATGGCCTCAAAATGCCTCAGAATACGAATATATCAGTTTATTTTGTTACATTTTTGTGTAAACGCTACCAGTAATGAAACTAAGCTGATTAATTCCTATGTATTTTTTTCCTTTTTTTTCTTTTCATAAAATCAGCCAGCCTTTAAAAATTTATTTTCGCGAGATAAACACACATGCCTTAATCCAATCACAAGCATAGCCCAAAACACAGCATAAGCCTGTAAGAAGAATGAGCACACTCATTCTCCATATGCTGTCCTAACATGGTCAGTATAAAAAGAAATAAATGTGTTCGTTCTTCTTGTGCATTTGTTTAATTTGTGCTTAACGTTGAACTCAAGGCCAGCGAAAACAAGCATTTAAACAAATAAAAAAAATGCAGCATGTACACCACACGGACACGCTTCCTGGTCCGGAAACGGAACTTGTGTAACATGGGCTCTTAGCCTCTCAGGCCAAAGCAAAACGATTATTATGCATGGGTAACAATTTCTGTACTATTTTCAGATTCTCCTATTGCTTACAACATACAACAGACGTTTCTGGATGATCTTCTGACATCTTATGGACAAATGGAAACTAGTTTTACCGAGCATCTCTACCAGTTCTACAAAGGATTTGAGTTTCGTACGCTATGGAATGTTGATGAGAAATTGGTCAAATTTGAGAGAACTGCAATTGAAGCTGCTCAGGGCACTGGCAGCCTACAGGGAGTTTTTCAGTTGACCAAAGCTCTGGAAAAAATCGAAAGTCTGGAAAATGAAGGACAGAAATGCTTTACTAAGTTTCGGTACTCCACCAATACGCACAAGTGGTCTTTTGACAATATTAAAAACGCAGCGGTTAGTATACATCAACAACAACAACTACAACAACAAAACTTTATTTAAACACGGTTTAAAACATCAGTATGCATTTTACTATCAGGAGTATCAGAATCGTAAGCGTTATTATCAGCAGCGGACGTGAAAGAACCCACACACTTATCGTGAAGAGTAGGGGGCGAAGTTCATGGCATTGTGGTCTGACTTTTGACTAACGTACTGGGTAGGGTGGTGGAGTGGGTTCATATATATGGACGGAAACAGGCTGCCAAAGATTCCTGATTTGTTGATGTCGGGTCTCATGCCGTGACTTTAATTGTGAAGCACATTTGGGAAATGCGCTATACAAGAAACCATTAAAATGTGTATATTCTTACAACATATGGCAATGGTAATGGTTTCTTGTATTAGCATTTTCCAGTCCTTATACTCTGATAGATCAGTACTACAACACTTCATCAATTGCTATATCAGTAATGGTATGCAACACGTGCCTCATATATAATTGATAGGTGAAGTACAACGTGAAAGTTAACTATGCTTTTTTTGATATTACACACTGGCTTTCTGGTTGTCAACACTGTTTCCCGTTTAAACTCTTAAATCTGTCGGTCTTTAGGAAAAAAAGGAGAGGTGTGGTCGACTGAACTAACCGCAACAGAACTACAATCATGTAAATGTTAACTATAAGTTATGTCTTACAATTTTTTCATATCCTTTGTCGTTTCAGATGTTTGACCAGCTACATAATAAAGGCAACACGAGTTTTACTTTTAAACTCTCCCAAAGCTGCGACACATGCTATAATGTTCGCCTTTTAAAGGTCAGAACATATTGGAGTGTTATATACTGTATAACTAGAAATATCGCCTATACGTGGTTGATCAAAACACGGATAGCTTTATCCCTAAAGGGGAGAAGGGGGGCGGGGGATTGCCTTTGAGGCCCGCCCCAACTTGGAAGATATGTTACTTTAAAACGATGAAAGCTATGTCCTCCAAACTTTGCAACTTTTCCTAAAATTGTTCTGGCAGCATTTTGACATAAGCGTCACGTAAACACTAAGTTAATCGTTTCCAAACGGATTTTCACAGCTATGTTTTAAAAAATTTGCCTTTGGGCATTTTAATAAAGAAAACTCCTATATTTTATGGTTGAATATTTTTTTTTAAACTCGGAAACATGTCCACAAACTGTGAACAGCAGCGTGCCACAACAGATTTTTTTCTGTGATAAAACTTTGGTTTTGCAACAGCACTGACGTCATTATGACGTATTCATGTTGATATAGCCGCCATCTTGGATCCGCCACCATGGACGCCATGTTAAAATTCTTTAATTTAATGTATTTCAAAACATATGCTAAAAATTGTAAAACTTAATTCCTTTTATAAGAGAATGCTTCAAGATGAAAGAAATGTAAAGCAATAATAAAATTTCAGAGAGAAATGGTCCGGTTACAAGTTTTGTCCGCCATCTTGGAATTTAGCATTTTACAATTAATATTTAACTCAGTTTAGCTGGCAATTAATTTTGTTATTATTGCGCTTTGTTTCTTTGATCGTGATTCTCCATGTACTAGGTCATTACTCACAACAAACGCTATTGTAGCGTGAACTGTTTTCTTACATGGACAAGCGTCAACACCAGGCTCACTTTTACCTGCATGAAAGTTGTCCTTGCTAGTAGTTATGATAAACAAAAATACGAAAAAATAAAGATTTACCCGATTGTATTTTTTCTTACGTTGTAGATGTATGTTGAGCTCTATGGTGATGAAAGTGAAAATGACAACAACTTGCCAGCCAAGGTTTATTTGAAATTGCGACACATGGGAGGTTCTTTCTTTAGAGATGCAAGTGGAGACACAAAGGAATTCCGTTTGCCATTGGCCTCGTTGAGGAAATTTGAATTCAACCGTTTCGCAATAACAAATACCTCTAAATGTAACGAAGAGAAAAAGAAGGGCAGCAGTAAGTAGCTATATAAGCCTCTGCGTATACAATATATATTTTTGATTATGTACAATGTCGTGTCTTTTTATGGGGTTGGCTACCGTTTTCATGGTTCAATTTTCCTTAATTTAGGACTGTACAATCCCTTCTAGATTACTGATATCAAAACATAGCTTTAATTGTCATTGTGGTTAGTCTCTCGGGACTTGCTTAAAAAACAGACCAAAAAGAAAACAAACAAAAACGAAACAAAAACAAAAACAAAAAGGAGAAATAAACAAAATAAAAAAAAAAATAAAAAACATAAAAAGTAGTCGCCAGCAATACATAGAGTATTGTTGATTTAACAAAAATGAAGTTTATCAGAGGAAACATACCAATTATCACCGATTTTCCACGTTGTTCGCTGACGGGAGATTTAACATTTTACGAAAAAAAAAAAATGATTATAAATGCATGAAAAGAAAAATTGTGTAACCGCGGTCAATTCAATTGGTCGTGAAAATCAATAAAAATGAGAATCTCAATGTGAGGGTGGGGGAACCTTACACGATTGACGGTTACATTTTCGAAATGACAGTTTTTGGACGTTACACTAATAAATTTATCAACAGAACTGTTGATTGTGCACTGTTGATTTTAGTTTTTGCACACTTCCGGATGAAACATGGCCTACGCTAATTCCAAGTAAAGAAAAACTGTATTATTCATGCTCATTTCATTATAAGCTCCTGTTTATAGTCGGTTTACTACGTTCCAGAAATTGAACATGGGCTGTCCAGCCTGCCCGGTTGTACAGGAGAAATCCATCGTGCGCGTATTTCCAAATAAACATTCAATTTTCCGTGCTAATGTCACCTCATCGTGGTGTAGTCTTGCGACATCAACGACTACTAGTATTCACTAGAAAATATATCACTTTCCAGCGCAAACTTTCTTTAGCCGTAGAATGTACCGCCATTTTTTTTTCTTTTTCGCCGACCTAGCTCGAGATGAATTTAACAGCTACGGAAAGCAAACTTCTACAAAATAAGATCATAATAAATTTTAATTGCCGGAAGCCTATCACCAACTGCCCGTAGGACTTTTGATTCAAAAAGTCACGCGTCACTGAATTTGATGGTCACGTTTTCAATGTCGATCGTTATCTGCCCTTAAAAATCCTACGCCGTAACCATCGAGGTTAATTTTACTTTTCATTATTTATTTGGTGTTTTCTTTTAAATTGATTTAAAAATATTGTGACGTTGCTTCTTTAAAAAGTGTATTTTCCTTAAGCGGTACTTAATATCAGTCACAATTACTATTTCAATTCAGGTGATTCACTTTTCTGTATGGAGGAAAATGACTATCGCTTTCAGCCGATGTGCTGTCACTACCTGAGTGACTCTTCTTGTAATGACGTACTTCTTGGTGCAGAGGAATGCACAAGCCCATTTGGAACATACGAGCTCTCCATGCCGATCGATGCCAAAGCATCTTGCGAACCTGGCGATTTGCCAATAACAGATAACAACTGCAAAGACTTTGATGTGAGTTTCTGGGTTGTAGTTAGTGAAATATACAGACTTAAAACCTACACTACTCTTCAAATTGTGTAAACGATTGGTTGATAGCATTAAAAAAAAAATAACATTTTGTATAGTTTTGTCCAAAGTGGGAATTATTTGACTAGAAACAAAATAACCATAATAGCAGGTGGTAATCGACAATACTTTACCCATTTAACATTATATTTCGCTTTATTTAATGATCTATGATGTGTGAGGGCTAGTAAGAGTGTTAGTAAGAATGACACCGTTTGGATTATTGAACCACAATCTAAAAGGCTTTGGTGTCATATTGACGTAGCAAATTGAACACACAGTGATGCTTTTTTGAAATTTTATTTGATTATTTTATTGCATAGAGATCCATCTATACCAAGATGAATGTATGGATTCATTGTCTTTACTGGAGTGACAGCTACCCAACAGGACCAGACGATGCACGATGCAGAAGTTACCAAAAATCTCAAATTCCACTCCCCGAGCCTCCGTTAATTGTAATTCATGACGCTTAAAAAGTTTTTTGAAACAAAAGGAAACTCGCGCAAAAATAAATAAAGGAACCTGCTAAATTATTTAAAACTAAGAGGAAGAAGAAATAA